>NC_045964.1:20265134-20565134 GCF_010909765.2 Amblyraja radiata
TAGGAGTCCTTGTCCAGATGTTCCAGAGATGAGTTTAGGGCTATAAAGATGGTGTTTGCTGTGGATGGTAAGCAAACCGCAGTGGATCAAGGTTGATGGGGAGTCTGGAGTTAATGTGTGCTACCACCAGTTCCTCGAACCACTTAATGATGGTGTATGTCAGAGCCACTGGACGGTAGTCATTAAGGCATGATATCACCAAAAATGTTTGTACTGTTGGAAGTAAATCATTCCACCTGAAGCTATCATTGCAGGAGTTCCTTGGGTGTTCAAACCATCTTCAGCTGCTTCAGCAATGACCATTATTCCTCGAATCATTGAGTCATACAGCATTTAAACAGGTCCTTCAACCCAACTTTCCCACACGAGCCCATCTACACTAGTACACCATCTACAATAGAACACCTGCCTGTGTTTGGCCCATACCCCTCTAAACCTATCTTATCCATTTACTTGTCTGAAATGTTTCCTAAATGTTGCTATAGTCCCTGCCTCAACTACCTTCTCCGACAGTTCGTTCCTACACCCGCAACCTTTTGTGTGAAAACGTTGCACCTCAAGTTACTATTAAATCTTTCCTTCCCCCCCCCCCCCCCCCCCCCCCCCCCTCACCTTAACCTATGTCCTCTGGTTCCTGAAACAGTACTACAATGCAATGGAGCCCACTGGCATTGTTTTGGAACTGATGCTAACATATCTTCCCGCTTGTTAGAAACATAGAAGCATAGAAAATAGGTGCAGGAGGAGGCCATTCAGCCCTTAGAGCCAGCACCACCATTCATTGTGATCATGGCTGATCACCCCCAATCAATAACCCGTGCCTGCCTTCTCCCCATATCCCTTGATTCCACTAGCCCCTAGAGCTCTATCTAATAGCCCTGTCCCACGGTACGAGTTCATTCCAAGAGCTCTCCCGAGTTTGCCCTGATTCAAACTCGGAGATTTACGGTAATGGCCATTCGTCGGTACTCGGGCTCTCGTGGACATTTTTCAACATGTTGAAAAATCTTCACATATCTTCCCGTGCTTACCTGCCGTTAGCGAGTCTTCCCGAGTATCTGCCGTTCGCGTTACGAGCCTCTAAGAGACGTACCCGAGCTCCGATGTACCCGCTATGTTCATTCCCCGTGCTTACCACGAATTTGATTTTTTTTAAACTCGGGAGAGCACTTGGAATGAACTCATACCGTGGGACAGGGCTTTAACTCTCTCTTAAATCCATCCAGTGATTTGGCCTCCACTGCTTTCTGTGGCAGGGAATTCCACAAATTCACAACTCTCTGGCTGAAAACGTTTTTTTTCTCACCTCAGTCTTAAATGGCCTCCCCTTTATTCTAAGACTGTGGCCCCTGGTTCTGGACTCGCCCAACATTGGGAACATTTTCCTGCATCTAGCTTGTCCAGTCCTTTTATAATTTTATATGTTTCTATAAGATCCCCCTCATCCTTCTAAACTCCAGTGAATACAAGCCTAGTCTTTTCAATCTTTCCTCATATGACAGTCCCGCCATCCCAGGGATCAATCTCGTGAACCTACGCTGCACTGCCTCAATCACAAGGATGTCCTTCCTCAAATTAGGAGACCAAAACTGTACACAATACTCCAGATGTGGTCTTACCAGAGCCCTATACAACTGCAGAAGAACCTCTTTACTCCTATACTGAAATCCTCTTGTTATGAAGGCCAACATTCCATTAGCTTTCTTCACTGCCTGCTGTACCTGCACGCCAACTTTCAGTGACTGGTGTACAAGGACGCCCAGGTCTCGCTGTACCTCCCCCTTACCTAACCTAACCCCATTGAAATAATAATCTGCCCCCTTGTTTTTGCCACCAAAGTGGATAACCTCACATTTATCTATATTATACTGCATCTGCCACGCATCTGCCCACTCACTCAACCTGTCCAGGTCACCCTGCAACCTCCTAACATCCTCTTCACAGTTCACACTGCCACCCAGCTTTGTGTCATCCGCAAACTTGCTAGTGTTGCTCCTAATTCCCTCTTCCAAATCATTAATATATATGGTAAACAGTTGCGGCCCCAACACCGAGCCTTGCGGCACTCCACTCGCCACTGCCTGCCATTCTGAAAAGGACCCGTTCACTCCTACTCTTTGTTTCCTGTCTGCCAACCAATTTTCTATCCATGTCAACACCCGACCCCCAATACCATGTGCTCTAATTTTAGTCACCAGTCTCCCGTGCCGGACCTTATCAAAGGCTTTCTGAAAGTCTAGATACACTACATCCACTGGCACCCCTTCATCCATTTTACTTGTCACATCCTCAAAAAATTCCAGAAGATTAGTCAAACATGATTTCCTTTCATAAATCCATGTTGACTTGGACTAATCCTTTTACTACTATCCAAATGCCCCATTATTACCTCTTTAATAATTGACTCCAGTATCTTTCCCACCACCGAAGTCAGGCTAACTGGTCTGTAATTCCCCGTTTTCTCTCTCGCTCCTTTCTTGAAAAGTGGGATAACATTAGCTATCCTCCAATCCACAGGAACTGATCCTGAATCTATAGAACATTGGAAAATGATCACCAATGCGTCCACTATTTCTAGAGCCACCTCCCTGAGGACCCTGGGATGCAGACCATCAGGCCCAGGGGATTTATCATCCTTCAGTCCCATTAGCCTACCCAATACTACTTCTCGCCTAATGAAAATTTCTTTCAGTTCCTCTACCCCCTTAGATCCTCTGTCCTCCAGTACATCTGGGAGATTGTTTGTGTCTTCCTTAGTGAAGACAGATCTGAAGTACCCGTTCAACTCTTCTGCCATTTCCTTGTTATCCATAATAATTTCACCCGTGTCTGCCTTCAAGGGACCCACATTTGACTTTGCTACTCTTTTTCCCTTAACATATCTAAAGAAGCTTTTACTGTCCTTCTTTATATTCCTGGCCAGCTTCCTCTCGTACTTCATCTTTTCAGCCCGTATTGCCCGTTTTGTTTCCTTCTGTTGTCCTATGGCCCAATCCTTTGGCTTCCGGCTACTCTTTGCTGTGTTATACATCTTTTCTTTTAGTTTTATTCTATCCCTAACTTCTCTTGCCAGCCACGGTTGCCTCCTACTCCCCTTAGAATCTTTCTTCCTTTTTGGAATGAAATGATCCTGCGTCTTCCGGATTATGCCCAGAAATTCCTGTCACTGCTGTTCCACCGTCATTCCTGCTAGGATCCCTTTCCAATCTACCTTGGCCAGCTCCCCTCTCATGCCTTCATAGTCCCCTTTGTTCAACCTCATCACTGCCACTGCTGATTTAACCTTCTCCTTCTCAAATTGCAGATGAAAACTAATCATATTATGATCACAACCTCCAAGCGGTTCCTTTACCTCGAGTTCTCTTATCAAATCTGGTTCATTAGACAACATTAAATCCAGAATTGCCTTTTCTCTGGTCGGCTCCATTACAAGCTGCTCTAAGAATCCATCTCGGAGGCACTCTACATTCCTCACCAGCAGAGCTACCAGCCTCCTCTGCCCACCTGCCTGTCCTTTCTATAGGATGTATAACCCTGAATATTAAGTTCCCAGGCTTGTGTAATCAGTGTTTGTGTAATTGTCAATCCCATTTTAAAGCTGGAAAAAATATGCATTTCAATTTTTCTGAGCTATTATGTATTTTCATTACTGCAATGTGACAAATTTGCATCCGAGAAACAAAAATCTTTTCTTATGGTTGAATGTATATCAGAAATGACTATCATTATGGATAAATATCTATGTGCACATTATGGGAGATGTTAAAATTGTCTATTAAATAATTTAACATTTCAATAAAAGAGCAGTAAGATGTTTTAAGCACTTGATTGCCGTTATCACCATAGCAATTTCCAGCAACATATGAATTACTGTGTTGAAAAGAAAATTGTTAGGATTTGAAGGAAGTAACCACAGTAAAGCAAAGAAAAGCATGTTATTGTTTAGCTGAGGCCTAGATGCAGGATTTATGTTCCATTTTATCTTTTCTGAAGTGACAGAAAAATAAAATTGGTATCATGGTATCAAACCCCATGAAAATATAATCATGGAAGAAGTTCTGCATTCATATAGTGCTTTACACAGCCTGAGGACGTAACAACGTGCTTTATGGTCAATTAAGTAATTTTGAAGAGCAGTCCCCATTGTTGTTATCATGTAAGCAGCGCTGTATCTCTAAACTAAGGTAAACTAAACTAAATTATCCCAGGACTTAAAGTGTCCCCTCGCTAGAATATGGTACACATATGCTATAACCTGAAAATTATGGAGTTTTTTCCTACTTAACAAGTTGCTGACGAATATGAACCTTTTAAATTAAAAATTACAGTAATTGGATCAGATATATAACCTAATAACTTATGAAAATTTAATTTGATTCCACAATTAAATTATCACTTCCATCTAAATTGAAAAATGGATAAAAATAGTTAATCTATTGACTCATTACTAATCAAATGAGTTGGAATTTCTGTTAGCAATTTATTGAATAGATGGCTTCAAAGGCAGGGAGGAGGGATGCTTTTCTCTCTCTTCTTTCCTGAGGCTGCCAGTTCTTGCTTCAGTTCTCCAGGAATTGATGTCCCTCAGGACTCTGGCCTGTCAACATATCTCAGCACAGGCAGTGAGCTGGGTATGAAGGATCACAGCCGAGCCCGACAAAGGGAATGGAGTGGATGCAAATAGATGATGGATTGCATAGGAAGGATCTGCAGATGCTGGTTTACACCGAAGATAGACACAAAATGAAGGAGTAACTCAGCGCGACAGGCCCCATCTTTGGAGAGAAGCAATGGTTAACGTTTCGGGTCGAGACCCTTCCCCATTCCTTCTGTCCAGAGGTGCTGCATGTCCTGTTGAGTTTCTCTAACATGTTTATGTCTATCTTCAATAGATGATGGATCTTCAGTTTGGGATTAGATGCACAGCTGGTTTCAGCAACACTACCGTTTATGTATATGCATATGTGTACATGTATGTGCATTTACGGGAATGCATATATGATTGCATTTGTTAGTTTATATCAGAGGTGGCCCTGAGGAACTCGTATCCATGGCTCACTTTGGTTGACTATTGGCATCTTCACAGCATCACTTCTGCCTCAGCTCACCTGCTGCCCAACCCATGATCTGTGCTGTGGTCATCTCTATGTTTGTCTATTTCACTGTCCTCCTGGATCTTGATAAATGTCAGATAATGTCAAAAACTTCCCAAACTCACAGCAAGTCATTGTTTGTGATCATTCCTGAGCTTGTTGACTTAGCTTCGTTCCAACTTAAACATCCTTGGCCTTGTCTATATATCTCTCATTGTCATAGAATAATACAGCATGGAAACAGACCCTTCGGCCCAACTTACCCATGCCGACAAAGACACCCCATCTACACTAGACCCACCTGCCTGCATTTGAACCATAAGCCTCAAAACATCTCCTATCCATCCAAATGACTTTTAAATGTTGTTCTGGTACCTGCATCAAATACCCCCTCTGGCAGGTCGTCCATTGAGGTGCTGATTCCACAGAGGAACTCCTCTCATTTGATACCACAACACAGCTGGACCACAATCATTACCAACGTGAGTGTAACTTTTGATACGGAATGGCATTATTGTTGCCAGGTTCCCTATCACCAGGATTCCAGGGGCATCATTGACCAGAAACTCACCTACGTGGATCACTCACATACATACTGTGAGAGCAAGATCAGCTCAGGGGCTCTGACTCTCCTCTGGCAAGTGACTCACTTGCTAACATGGCAATATGTTCCAACAGCAATCAATCCTCCATAAGCTACAAGTCAGTGATGGGAGTCTCTCCAATTGCCTGTTGTTCGAAAAAGCTCCAGGATAAAGCAGCTCATTTGGTTGACATCTCATTCACCTCTTCCACCAGCATCACATTATTTTTGGAGAGTGCCCCATTTGCAAAATGAAGTGTACTTTCCTATCAAGTAGTCCAACAGAATCTCCCATAACTGTGACCCTCTATCACCAAGGAGGACAAAGGTACCAGGCCATGAAAAAAACATCAACTGCACCTTCTCCTCCACATGACACATACATTCTGATTTGGAGTTAGGACTGATTGCCGGAACTTGCTCCTGAAAACGTTGTGAGATAAGGCTCACTTTCAGCAAAAGGACTGCAACAGTTCAGCACCATCTTCTCAAGGGCAATTAGGTTCGGACGTGCAGGTTTGTACATCGATTGGCTTCTATGGATTGTTAGTGTGGAGGCTAGAACTAGTGTTGGGTTGATCGCTGGTCGGCGTGGATTTGGTGGGGCAAAGGATTTGGTTTCCACGCTGTATCTTTAATTCGGCAAATAATGATTGCCTCTAATTAGGCAATAAATTGGCTACAGGTGAAGACAATTTGGCCAGCTGGTGAAAATCACCTGATGATGAAGCTCACATGCTGAAAAAAAATCCTTCAGATATTAAGTTTATTTCCAGCAATCTTCATCATGGAGACATAGACAGATATAGCATGGAAACAGGCCCTTCACGCCACGAGATCTATGCCGACCTTCAACCACCCAATTAGGCTAATCCTATATGAATCTTTTCGTTTCATTCTTCCCAATAAGCCATTAATTCCTCCAGATTGCACAACTGCACAATCAGGACAATTTTACAGTAGCTAATTAACCTTTCAAACCATATGTCTATGTTTCTAAACCATCTGCTTAATTAATTACATTTAAAGGCAGCACAGCGGCCCAGCTGCTTGAGCTGCTGTCTCACTCCAGAGACCCGGGTCCAATCCCGATATGCCTGCATGGAGTTTGCATATTTTTCCTGTGACCACGTGGGTTTCCTCTGGGTGCTCCGGCTTCCTCCCACATTCCAAAAAACATGTGGGTTTGTCGGTTATTGGTCTCTGTAAATTGTCCCAAATATGTGAGCAGCGGATGAGAAAGTGGGATAGCATGGAACTTGTGTGAATGGGTAATCAATGGTCAGTATGAGCTCAGTGGGCAGAATGGCCTGTTCCAAGCTGCATCTCTATAATACTACATTTCATCAGATATGCAAAGTAGGGGGTTTCGCCCATTAAAGCTAACTGTTCACTTCCATTACCAACTGTTCCTGTAATTGACTCACACCTATTTATCGACTCATCCTCGCCTACCTCCCCTCCTGCTACTTTCCTACCTCTGGCTTCACAATCCGCAACACCTCAAACCTGTCTCACACCTTCTGGTCTTATCCCTGGCCTTTGTTGCAACCATCCGCCTATCAAATCCCCCCTCACCTATGTCGACCTATTAACCTGCCACGCTTTGTCCTGCCTTTCACCTTTTCTGGCTTTCTTCTCCCCTCCCCCCGCTTCAAACTGGTTAGGGATAAGGGAAACGAGAGATAGACGGATGTGGATAGATAAAGAACAATGAATAAAAGATATGCAAAAAAGAAACTATGATAAAATTCACTATTCTGTATGTTTCAATGCGGTCCCCCCCCTCATTCTTCTAAACTCCAGCGAGTACAGGCCCAGGGAAGGCAAACGCTCATCATAAGTTAACCTACTCATTCCTGGGATCATTTTTGTAAACCTCCTCTGGACCCTCTCCAGAGCCAGCACATCCTTCCTCAGATATGGCGCCCAAAATTGCTCACAATATTCCAAATGCGGCCTAACAAGCGACTTATAGAGCCTCAACATTATACCCCGATTTCTGAATTCTCAACCATTTAGAAAATAGTCTAGGCCTTTATTCCCACTACCAGAATGCATGACTCCACACTTTGCTACACTATATTCCATCTGCCACTTCTCTGCCCACTCTCCCAACCTGTTCAAGCCCCTGCTTTCTCTACACTACCTGCCCCTCCACTTATTTTCGTATCATCCGCAAACTTTACCACAAACCCTTCAATCCGCTTGTCCAAATCATTAATATACAATGTGAAGAGTAGCGGCCCCAGCACCGACCCTTGCGGAACTCCGCTAGTCACTGGGAACCAGCCAGAAAAAGCCCCCTTTATTGCCACTCTTTGTCTTCTGCCATCCAGCCAACCTGCTATCCAAGCTAGTATCTGCCCTTTGATACCGTGGGCTCTCATCTTCCTAAGCAGCCTAATGTGTGGCACTTTATCAAAGACTTTCTGAAAATGTAAGTAAACATCTACTGACTCTCCTTTGCCTGTCCTGCTATTTACTTCTTCAAAGAATTCCAGCAAATTTGTCAAGCAAGACCTCCCCTTCACAAAGCCATGCTGACTTTGTCCTATTTTATCGTGAACTTCTAAGTACTACGTAACCTTATCCTTTATAATGGACTATAAAATCTTACCAACCACTGAAGTCAGATTAACCGGCCTATAGTTCCCACTATCTGCCTTGCTCCCTTTTTGTGCAACGGGGTAATATTGGCAATTTTCCAATCATCTGGGACCACTCCTGACTCTAGTGATTCCTGAAATATCACTGTCAATGTTTGTAACATCAATCTAATTAATTACAACAGCATCCTCACCAAACCAGATTGATTAAGGAGCCACCCAATCGGTGTAAAATGAATGGTTAGTATGGGGATTGCACCTTTATCGGCAGTAAAGTTATAAATCCTACAGCTATCTAAGAAACCGTTACATATTACAATGGGAGGGGGAGGGGCAGAGCACACAACTTGTGTTTATCTGAATAAATGAATTAAAATGCAGCAAAGAGCTTTCCACATTTTTCATTCTGTTGAGATGTTGAAGGATTGTGAAACAGCTCTCACCTCCAAAAAAAGATCATCATAATAATGTCTTGTACCATAGAGGATGCCATTCCCTTGGCAACCTATATAACATATCTCATTGGCAGTTGTAGTACACCATAAATAGGATACTTTCAACACCGCAATGTTAATAGGTAAAAAATGTTGGTAACATTTCTCATTTGGATGACCAGGTGCTGTTTTGGGTTTCACCTTAGATGAACGTTGAGGTATAGGATTTAAGACTTCAAATAGGAAAGATGTTTAGACACTGGATATGGTACAGTGCAGATTTATTAGGATGCTGACTGGAATGAAGATGGAAAAATGGGAGCAATGCTTTAACATCTCTGCCTGTCCTTATTATAGCAGAAGATGCAGATTATCATTTTAATTATGGTTCACCACAGTGACATTTTGAGCGCTTAGAAATGTTCCCTTTCTTGTGATTGATGGGCCTAGAACAAGGCAAAATTGAGACATGCTTATATGTGAAAGATTTGGGGCAGAAAGCAAGACAATTATCAGTTTACAAAAGAGGATATGGAATAAACGTTTTAGAGTTAGCTCCTGTAAAGTAGGGCATTGGGGTGAAGCATACTTTTGGCAGCCGTGATAAGCAAGCAAAACAATATTGATCATAGATCAAAAATTCATGAGAGTTTCTCTTTATTTTAAGATCAGACACTACTCACTTTGTTATTCTGGTGAAGCTTTTCACCTCCTTTTCCAGCATTTAGTACTAGGTTAGGTCAACGCAT
The DNA here is from genome assembly GCF_010909765.2 of Amblyraja radiata. Classification (NCBI taxonomy): domain Eukaryota; kingdom Metazoa; phylum Chordata; class Chondrichthyes; order Rajiformes; family Rajidae; genus Amblyraja; species Amblyraja radiata. The sequence continues at coordinate 20,274,603 of NC_045964.1, forward strand.
AAAGGAAAGAGATGAGGGAACAGAACCTGGGACTATGGGTTACAAACACAAGCACTGCTGCAATTTCAATACAGTTCCTCTGACCACAGGAGAGGTCTTGAGAGTGAGGTAAAGACACAGATACTGCAGAAGTTTCTGACTTTAAAACAGGGTTGCCGAGGCTGGGGAATGAATTGGAAATGTGGATGTTGGGAGAGAGGTGAAGAATGAGAATCTTGGGGTAGATATGGCAAATGGTGAAAGAGGGTTGGCAGCGGATCAAGTGGGGGATGAAATATCTAGAGGAAAGAAATGGAGAGCCGCAGCTTAGAAGCATTTTCTTCAAAGGGCAGACCATTGTTAATTAACACATTCAGTGTAGGACTTGCTAATAATACCACAATATACTAATTACAAATGCATAATCTGAAATATTTTGTGAGATAAAGAACAATTATCTAAAAAATGGTTAGATTGGTGTGAAGATTTTGTTCACTGCATGCTGTAATTTGAATGAAAAAATAATCAAATATAATGGAAAAGTGAGTCCCAAAATGTCTGCAATTTTTTTATTTTTTTTGTTCTTGGTATCCCACATGTCGTTTGCTAATACATGAATAGCTATAGGCCAGCACTGTACTGTTCATATTTAGTCACCACTTTCATTCACTGTACTTGGCCACAATTGCAGATTCAAGCCAGTGAGATCTTTCATAAGTACTGGGCATGGAGCTCAAAACTGCAAATGACCTCAGCCTCATTTTGCAGGTCAGATAGCTAGTATAGAGAAAAAAAAATGTTTAGGTTGAAGCCCTCAACCTTAATTGTATTTCTCTTTCCATGAATGCTACCCAACCTGCAACAGTTCAAGCGTCTGACTGAAGGTCTTTCTGCTGAATGGTCTGAAGAAGGGTCTCAACCGGAAACGTCACCTATTCCTTTTCTCCAGAGATGCTGTCTGACCTGCTGAGTTACTCCAGCTTTTTGTGTCTATCTTCGGTTTAAACCAGTATCTGCAGTTCCTTCTTACACGTGTTCGATGAAGACGGCCTTTGAAAAACTGAAGCCTGCAAATGCATTGTTCAACAGAAAAGTCTCAATTGAATATGAGATCTATTAAGATTCTTTGTGGATTGGCATGTCTTTGCCCCTTGCTGTAAGGTCCCCAACCCACCCTGAGAGGCCAGCTGTGACCCCCCACAACCCCCCAGTCTCCCCATGCCGGGTCCTCCATTGTTCATTGTTGAAGAAGAGTCTCAACCCGAAACGTCACCTATTCCTTTTCTCCAGAGATGCTGCCTGACCTGCTGATGATTGGCTGGGTATCACAGCAGATAAACGCTGGATAAAGATATCCTCAACAAACACAAACACACTCTGGATCTTGGAAGTTGTTTGAGCAGCCTACAACGGAATCTGATGTTGGCTGTCCTTCCAAACGGTGAAAAATGCAACAAAGTAATAATTGAGTCATAGAGTGATAGAGCATGGAAACAGGGCTTTCGACCCAACGCATTCATCACGACCAAGATGTCCATCTACGCTAGTCTCAATTGCCCTCATTTACCCTGAATGTAATCCTGGTTCTCCCGCAACTGAGTTCGAGTTAGAGTTTCCTTTATTGTCATTCAAACAAGAGTTTGAACGAAATTGCGTACCTTGCAGTGCAGTCATGACAGAAAAAAAAGCAACAGAACACACAATGAACCCAGTTTAACATCCATCACAGTGAATCTCCAGGCACCTCCTCACTGTGATGGAAGGCAAAAAGTCTTAAAGTCTTATCTCTTCCTTCCTTGTTCTCTCGCTGCTTTGAGGCGATCCAGGCTTTCGATGTTGGGCCCCCCCGCCGGGTGATGGTAAGTCCCGCGGCCGAATCCGAGCTCCGCAAATGGGCCGATACAAACTCCACGACCCGGGGCGGACGAAGCTGTTGTTGCGGGAGCTCCTGAGAATCGGTCACCAACCTGGGACCTGCGAGCTCCCGATGTTACCGTCCACAGGGCCCGCGGCCGAAGCCTCCGAAGCTCCGAAGTCGGGTCGCAGCCACTGCGCCACCACAGCCTCCGAAGTTGGCCAGCTTCGTGATGGTGAGTCCACAGGCTCTGCCACCGGAGCCTCAAGGTCGATTACAGTTGGAGGCCGCCAGCTCAGCGCAGAGACGGAGATACGACAAGGAAAAGGTCGCATCCCCGTTGAAGGAAGAGGTTAAAAAGTGTCTCCTCCACCCCCCACACATACACAACTAAAAATAAACTAAAACATACATCTAACAAGATGAAAGAAAACAAAAAAAGGAAAAGACAGGGACTGCAGGCGAGCCGCAGCTGCTTGGCAACGCCGCCGCTCCAATGAGCTTTCAGCTCCAGATAATGAATGATAACGTGAAATGGCTAATGTGAATAATGTTATTAAATCTTAACTTTCTGGATTAATCTCCAATGAGGTACCTTATCACATGGCTTAGCAATATCTATGCAGACAATATCCACTGCCTTGCCCTCAATCATCTTTAATCGCCTCAAAAAAACTCAGTCAAATTCATGTTCGTTAGTTCAAGTTCGTTTGGGCTGAATGGCCTAATTCTGCTCCTATCACCTATGATCTTATGCTGATAAGGCATGACCTGCCCAGCAAAAGGTCAAGCTGACTATCCTTAATAAGACCATGCCTTTCTGAATGTAAGTAAATCCTCCCCAATACCTTCCCAACCACTTATGTAAGGCAAGAGCAAGTTGATTAAAAGAAAGGTGTCTAACATTTCAAGTCAAGTTAGTTAAGTCAAGAGAGTTTATTGTCATGTGTCCCAGATAGGACAATGAAATTCGTGCTTGCTGCGGCACAACAGAATATTGTAAGCATAAATACAGAACAGTTCAGTCCAATATACAGATAAATAAGGAAATGTTACGATCAAGCTTTCTATCAGGTGAATGATAAAGAACAAATCATCAGAGTCCTAAAGTCAAGGCAAACACAACAAACTTTTTGAAAAAATATCTTGCTCAGTGTTTAGCTGGGAGCAAGAGCCAAGAGTCAGGTCAAGAAAGTAAAAGGAGTCAAGAGTGTTTTATTGTCATGGGTCCCGAAACGGAACAATGAAATTCTTACTTGCAGCAGCCAACATAAATCGGACAACAGGCGGATGACTGGGGAATTGGTGTGAGTTAGAAAAGGGGCAGGAGAATTTCTAAGGACAACAAATTTACCAAGAGTAGACTGAGTTAGGGCAGCAAGAGGGCATTGCCAAGTCCTGAAGTAAGAAATGAATGGTTAAACATTAGAACAGTGCAGCACTGGAGCATAGCCTTCGGCCCACAATATCCATGCCAAATATGATGCCAAATCAAACTAATCCCCTAATCTCCTCTGTCTGCACATGATCCATATCCCTCCATTCACTGCATGTCCATTTGCCTATCCAAAAGCCTCTTAAATGCCACTATCGTATCTGCATTCACCACCACTCCTCCTGGCAGCACATCCCAGGCACCCACTGCAGTGTAAATAAAAACTTGCCCCGTGCACTTCCTTTAAAATGTTCCCCTCTGATCTTAAAGCTATGACCTCAAATCTTTGATATTTCCTCCCTGGGAAAAGGGTTCTACCTTATCTATGCCTCTCACAATTTTACATGGTTCTGTCAGATCTCCCCTCAACCTCCGACACTCCAGAGAAAACAATCCGTTTGTCCAACCTCTCCTTATACCTACAATCCTCTAGTCCAGGTAGCATTCTGATAGATAGACACAAATTGCTGAGTAACTCAGTGGGACAGGCAGCATCTCTAGACAGAGGGAATAGGTGACGTTTTGGCTCAAGACCCTTCTTCATTCTGATAAATCTCTTTTACACCTTCCCCAGAGCTTCCCCATACTTCCTGTCCATACCAGAGTCCAATGTTCAACAGGTTTTGTGCGTTAGAGATGCTATTTACTTTAGTTTTTTTTAGTTTAGAGATGCAGCACAGATTTCCCCACTGTGATTTTATATATTAAACAATATTCCCATGAACTCTGCTGGGAACAAGCTAGGTGAAACATCACTAGGGATGCTGGTCAAACTTTCATTTATTATAAAATAATTGATTTAAACTTGAGATTTTTTATTTTGGAGATACAACACAGAAAGAAGCCCTTTATCCCACCGAGTCTGCACCAATCAGCGATCACCCTTACACTAGCATTAGGGACACTATTACCAAAGCCAATTAACCTACAAGCCTGTATGTCTTTGGAGTGTGGGAGGAAACCGGATCACTTCCAAAAAACCCACAAGGTCACAGGGAGAATGTACAAACTCCTTACAGACAGCCCCCAATAGTCAAAATCGAACCCGGATGACTGGCGCTGTAAGGCAGCAACTCTACCACTGTGTCTCCCCGGTTTGTTGGCTATAATATTATTGCCTCTCTGCTGGATGAGGTAGGGTGATAAGACATCATACCATGAAATCTCCAGGAATACATGCCACCGGGATTGGCAAACCCACTCTATGGATATGCACGGTTACACTCATGGATCTTTCATCTTATTGGTGCCAGATGGAATTTGGGTATGGGAATAGGGTTTCAGAAAAAAGAGAATGAATCATTTGTATCAAGACAGATTATTGTTGTTTCAACATCTGACTGATCTGGGGCAGTCTGTTTCAAAATCTTTGGCTTGATTTCCTGTTGGCTTTCCACTCCGTGTTCATCTGATGCAGATTTAGATGCTGTGTATTAAAACTCAGCATCACCTGCTTTCCTTCTTGCGAGTAAATCTGACATTTATTTTGAGTCCATAATAATCCAGGTGGGATATATTTCAGGACACTTTGTGCCATGGCTTCTTATCTCTAATGACTCCACCCTGTCAAATAGATTTTCTCCCTATCCACAATCTTTTTTTTAAACCTCATCAATCAATATTTTCAAAGAGAATGAAAATTTAACGCATTATCTCCAGTGATTTTACTTTTCTCTGGGTTGCTCCGGGTTACTCAGCATCCCTGTCAGTTTTACTTTAACATATAGAATAATTCAGGAGAATAAATATTCCTAACCCCTTTTTATATCATACTAGTACAAGTGGGACCCGTTGGGGGGGGGGGATTGGGGGGATAGGGGGTAGTGGGGCTAGAGGGGTTGTGGGGGTTGGGAGGGGGTGTGTGGTAGGGGGGTGCATGTGTGGTAATGGGGAGGGGTGTGTGTGGTAGGGGGAGGGGCTTGCGTGGTGGGGGAGGGGTGTGTGTGGTGGGGGGAGTGTGGCGGAGTGTGGAGGAGGGGTGTGTGTGGTAGGCGGGAGTGTGGGGTGGTGGGTGAGGGGAGGGGGGTGTAGGGGAGGGGGGTGTAGGGGAGGGGGTGTGGAGAGGTGTAGGGGTAGGGGTGTAGTGGGCACCCGCTTGCAGAACACAGCCCCTGCTCGCACTTTGCTCGCTGCGCTCATTCAGCTTTATTCTCGCGGCAGGTGATTGATAGCGGGTGCCGGAAGGGGCGTCGCTGTCCTGGCCAATAACTTCTCTAATATTTCACCGATCGGAACAAAACCTATTTGACTTGCAGCAGAGGAAAATGGTGAGTAAGGTGGAGAAAAATCATAGCGCTATGGGGGATCGTTTTTGCGCAAATTTTATTACAACGCAGACGAGATGGACAAGATGAGTGTTTTAGTAATAGTATAGATAGATAGATTGAAGATAGACGTGACCCAAGACCTTCCATTTCAAGTGAGTGATAGGGCCAAATATCCTCATTCTATCTACACTCTCTTCCTGTAAGAGGGGTTATGATATTACCACAGGCGGCTGTGGAGGCCAAGTCAATGGATAATTTTAAGGCAGAGATAGATAGATTCTTGATTGGTATGGGTGTCTGGGATTACGGGGAGAAGGCAGGAGAATGGGGTTAGGAGGGAGAGATAGATTAGCCATGATTGAATTGTGGAGTAGACTTGATGAGCCAAATAGCCTAATTCTGCTCCTATCACTTATGACCTTATGACCTTGTATTACATTTTTGATTAGAGGCATATCTGGGCAAAGCAAAAAACATCAGCTTCCTCAGTTCGCCAGCATTCTCTGAAGTTTCCAGGTGCTGAATGAAATAATCAAGTAGCGGGTTATTCATGAAAATGCTGGAGCAACTTCTGTGAGTATACTTGAGGAAGAAATATGCCCATGGTCTCTTGTGCTAAGCGTGTAGTCAGTGATAGTTGTGTACTATACTCCTTGATGTGAATCAGTGTCATTGACTTAAATCTAGCCAAATTTCAGAAGTAGCAGCGGTAGAGTTGTTCCCTTACAGCACTTAGAGCGGTAGAGACCTGGGTGCGAACCTGACTATGGGTGCTGTCTGTGCAGAGTTCGTACGTTCTCCCCATAACATTGTGGGTTTTCTCAAAGATCTCCAGTTTCCTCCCACACTCCAAAGACATATTAGGTTTTCAGGTCAATTAGCATGGTATAAATATACATTGCTCCTAGTGTGTAGGATAGTGTTAGTGTGCAGGGATCGCTGGTCGGTGCAGACTCGGTGGGCCGAAGGGCCTGTTTCCGCGCTGTATATCCAAACTAAAGAATAATAAACTAAAGGTAAAATGTACAGCCACCACACAGAGAGTCACAGGGACATAGAGTAGACAAACCAGCTCTTCAGCCCATCACATCTGTGCCAACCATGAAGCACCCAATTATACTGACAAAGCTCCCCTATCAGCCGTGCCACTGTCTCAATACTGTATGTACATCTTCAGCTCACGAACAAGGGTAAATTTCAAGAGCTCTCCCGATGCTATCACAAACCGTGGTTCAGTGTTGAGCTAGGTGACCTTTGCATTGAAATCATTGGTCAGTGGGCTTTTTATCTGGATTGCGTTAGGTTTTGTCTGACCAGAGAAAAATGATGGTGTACAAGACTGTTAAATGAAAACCGACGCTTTTTCACAGCTAACTTGAAATGTGCCAAATGTGGGGATTGTTGAAGAAAGCAGCTGTTTTTTGGCAAACTGTGTGCCAATACATGACAGGTCTTTAATTTCACAGGTGTGTGCAAAATAGCAGCTGAGGAGAAGTCTGACCCAAAAAATAATATCATTATCACATCCAGAAATATTCAAATTTGTCCATCACATTTCCTGCAGGAAATTAGAAAACATATTTTCAACTCATTTTCTTTTGGTCTTTGTTGGTGCAGTAATTATTACAGCTCTTTATTGTAGTTTATTGTAGGTAATTGTACGTTCCACCACGTCATAGAGACATACGGCGTGGAAACAGGCCCTTCGACCCAACTTGCCGACACCGGCCAACATGTCCCATCTACACTAGTCTCACCTGCCTACATTTGGTCCATATCCCTCTAAACCTGCCCAGTCCATGCACCTGTTTAAATGTTTCCTAAACGTTGCAATAGTATCTGCCTCAATTACCTCCTCCGGCAACTCAGTCTCTGTCACACTGCGACATAGGTAGCGCAATTTTATGACTAAGCACATACCTGAGTCTGCTCCGCTTCCTTCCTTCTTTATTCGTTAAGAACATAGAACAGTACAGCACAGGATCAGGCCCTTCGGCCCAAAATGTCCGTGCTGAACATGATGCCAAAATTAAACTAATCTTCTCTGCCAGCGTGTGAACGTTATCCCTCCATTCCCTGCATGTCCATGTGCCTATCTAAAAGCCTATTAAATGACATTATCATAGCTGCCTCCACCACCATCCCAGGCAGGACGTTCCAGGCACCCACTACTCTCACCCGGGATGGTGGGACTGACTGACTGACTGACTGACATATGATGAAAGAATGGATCGACTGGGCTTATATTCCATGGAATTTAGGATAAGAGGGGATCGTATAGAAAAATGTGCAATTCTTAAGGAATTGGACAGGCTAGATGCAGGAAAGAGTTTCCCGATTTTGGGGGAGTCCAAAACCAAGTTCACAGTTTAAGAATAAGGGGTAAGCCATTTAGGACTGAGATGAGGAAAATCTTTTTCACCCAGAGAGTTGTGAATCTGTGGAATTCTCTGCCACGGAAGGCAGTGGGAGCCAATTCACTGGATATATTCAAGGGACAGTTAGATATAGCTCTTAGGTCTAACAGATTCAAGGGATGGGGCGAAATAGCAAGAATGGGGTACTGATTTTGGATGATCAGCTATGATCATATTGAATGATGGTGCTGGCTCGAAGGGCCGAATGGCCTACACCTGCACCTATTTTCTATATTTCTATGTTTCTATCTACACTAGTCCCACCTGCCTCCGCTTGGCCCGTATCACTCTAAAACTATCCTATCCTTGTACCAGTCCAAATGTTTCCGAAATGTTGTGATAGTACCTGCCTCAACTATCTCCTCTGGCAGTTTGTTCCATATACCCATCACATTCTGTGTGAAAAAGTTGCCCCTGAGGTTCCTATTAAATCTTAAACCTTAAACGTATAACCTCTCAACTGACAACTGTAGCCCTGGGGATTTCTTGCATTGGCAGATCTTTCACTTGAAAGTGTTCACTGACAGGATGCCCACCCCATGAGCTGGCAGCCCGTTTGCTGGAGTAAATCAATGGGTCAGGTATCATCTCGGTCAGGAGAACACGGATAGGTAACGTTTCGTGACGGGACCCTTCTTCAGACTTATGTTTGCTTAGAAAGGGTGTCAAGGGTTATGGGGAAAAGGCAGAAGAATGGGGTTGAGGGCAAGATTGATGGGATTGAGGGCACTTAATGAGCTGAATGGCCTAATTCTGCTCCTATGGCTTGTGAACTTACGAAGGGCCCCAACCCAAAACGTCACCTATCCATGTTCTCTAGGGATGCTGCCTGACCGACTGAGTTACTCCAGCACTTCGTATCTTTTTTTCTGAAACAATCTATGTTGAATAGAGACTATTTAAAAAGTGCTCAGCATAATTAACAGCTTAGGGAGGTCAGGGTCCAAACGTCATAGCACATTATAATGACTCTGTGCAACACAAAGGATTATTTTACAGATTGAAATAAGTGCCAATTATTAATTTTTACTAACAACTACTTTAGTATGTTCTCCTTGTGACTACAGGTACCCATCATGTCAGGTGTGAAGCAGTATTTGGTTTCAGAAATCAAACGAAACTGGGAAATGTTTTTTGAATATATATGGACTGTACCATGTCAAACGTAATTCATTGGTGTCAGTGCTAAATAATACAAAATGATTGCGCTTGCAACTCACTGTCCAAGTAATGGAGAGAGTTATTTCTGTCATTTTGATTTGGGCATCAGATCCTAATCCAGCAACACTGATGATATGAAATCTCTTCTGCCAGCTGGAAAGATTCTGTGCAAAATGAATTTGGGGACTTCATTTCTGACTCAACATTTCCTCATAAAAGAAAATCAATTTCAAACCAGACTGAATTTCTTTCTTGCACAGGGACTGCAGAATGCTTTATGCAGGAAATAGAAAAATCTCTTTTTCGATAAGCAACAAAAAGAAACCAGCCTTCCTTGGCAGCTTACCATCACCCCAGGCATCCCAGTGCCTGTAATGAATTCCTTCCAAGTGCATCCATTAAGACACTGAAAATAGCATAGAAATTAATATAAAAAATGGGGAACAGTTGGGAAGAATTCTGAGAATTAAGTAGAATTGTGGAGGAAAATGGCCAGTCGACAATGGGGTCGATCAGCCATGGTCACAATGAATCGCGGTGCTGGCTCGAAGGGCCGAATGGCCTCCTCCTGCGCCTATTTTCTATGTTTCTATGACATTTGGGTTGAGACCTGTTATCTAGACTGAAGATGTAGAGGGGGAATAGCCAGTATAAAGAACAGGTGAAGTTGGCAGTTGGGGCAGGGGAGGGTGGAGATAGCAGGAAGTGGAGGCGGGAAGATGATAAGTGGTGGTGCAGTGGCACAGCTGATAGAGCTGCTGACTCACAGCGCCAGAGGACCGGGTTCCATTGTGACCTCAGGTGATGCCTGTGCAGTGTTTACATGTTCTCCCTTTGATTTCCTGGGTTTCCTCCGGGTGCTCCAGTTTCCTCCCACATCCCAAAGATGTGTGTACTCGTAGGTTGATTGGCTTCTGTAAATTGCCCCAAGTGGGGAGGGAGTGGATGGGAAAGTGGGATAACATAGAACTAGTGTGAATGGGTAATCGATGGTTGGCATGAAGTTGGTGGGCCGAAGAGCCTGTTTCCATGCTCTATCTCTATAACTAAACCAAAAGCCTGCAGTTTCTGGCTGGAATCTGACTGGAAAGATGAGTTCAGTCAGAGATGAATGGAACTGAATGAGGGGTGGTGGCTGTTGGGGACAGGTGATTGGGGGGGGGAGGGATGGAACGGAAACAGGGTGGTAGGGAACTAGGGATTTGGGGATGAGGTAAGGTGGGAAGCAGGAGATATGAAAGAGGACCAGAGGAGATAGGAGGAAGGAGAAAGGACAGTGTTCTGTCAATAATGGCACTCTGGATCTCCTGGTTGCTGGTCATTTTAATTCTTTCCATCCCAAGTTGTCTGCCCTCCTATAGACACAAAATGCTGGAGTAAGTCAACGGGTCAGGCAGCATTTCTGGAGAAAGTGGATAGATGATGTTTCAGGTTAGGATCCTTGTCTATCCTCAGCTTCCTCCACTGCCAGGGTGAGGCCAGAAGCAAATGAGAAGAACAGCACCTCAAAGACCACCTGGGGTAGTCTACAGTCTGATGACAAGATTGTTGAATTCTCCAATTTCAGAGATCCATCACCCTCTCCGTCTCTTTCTTTCTTTTCCGATCTATTCTCTCTCACACTCTCTTCTTCCCATCTTTTTCCCCAATCCATTATCATCATTTCTTTTCACCTTCCCTCACACGTTCCTCCCACAGGCTCCCCTCATCCCCGTATGCTCAACCATCCCCTCCCTCTGTTGTTCCCATATGTCCCTATTTCTTTCATCACCTTACTTTCCAGAATCTGCAGCCTTTCACTCTGCTCTGGGCACCTCCCCCAGTCTGTTGTGCTCTCCATCCTTCCCTTCCCCTCCTGACTGCTGTCTGACGATCAAACTCACCTGTAGAAAGAAAGAACTGCAGATGCAGTTATACCAAAGATAGACACAAAGTGCTGGAGTAACTCAGTGGGTGAGGCATTATCCCTGGAGAACCTGGTCACGTGATGTTCCAGGTCTGGACCCTTCTTAAGTTCATAAGCCATAGGGACAGAAATTTGGCCATTCGGCTTGTCGAGTCTACTCCACCATTCAATCATGGCTGATCTATCCTTCCATATCAACAATATTCTCCTGCCTTTTCCCCATAACCTGTGATTACCTTACTAATCAAACTCAAGTCTGATGAAGGGCCCTGATCTGAAATGACACCTATTCATGTTTTCCAGAGATGCTGCCTAACTATTGTATTACAGCAATTTTGTGAGGTTTCTGCTTGTAAACCAGCATCTGCAGTTCTTTGTATCCACAATTTGCTTCAGTTCCAGGTAAGGAACAGCAAAAATAATACAAAGGCAAAATACCTTTAAAAAGGATAGATAACGTTTTGGGTCGGGACCCTTTTTCAGACCTGTATACAACTATTGGTTGTGATATTGCCAGACCCATCCCCCCACCTCTTTATACTGGCTGCTTCCCCTCTGCTCTTTCAGTTCAAATGGAGGGTCTCAGCTCAAAATGTCGTGTATCTCTAAACTAAACCAAACTAAACCAAGATTCATAACTGATTGAAGAATATGGTTGTCAGATGGTGGTTATTGTGGAACCTTGGATTATGTGCAAGATCTAGGATCAGTGGCTTGAACTATACTGCTCGAGGAATAGAATCAAGAGATGGTGTTTGTCAAATTACGCTGAAAACTGCCCCTTATTTACACACCCTCTAAAGCTGCAAAATGAGACCAACATATGTTCACATGCTTCCAGTGCAAAATGCATAGGTCCTCGTATTGGAAAAAAGGTATTGCATTTGAACCTAACACTAAAGACAGACACAAAATGCGGGAGTAACTCAGAGGCAGCATCTCTGGAGAGAAGGAATGGGTGACTTTTCGGGTCATCTGTCCCGCTAGTTACTCCAGCATTTTGTGTCTATCTAAACCAGCATCTGCGGTTCCTTCCTCATCACTGAGCCTAACTCTGTGTGGAGCAGGAAGATAATGAAGCAAATCAGCAACCAATGCTGAGGGAGGGCCCCGCTAAAACCCAAGACTGCAATGTAATTAACACCTGAGTATTTTCTTCTGATGTCAATGTGTGATGAAGCTCTATTAGGAAAATAAAGGAGCCTGCAAATTTTTCAGGTGGAGACACAAGAAACCTCTGATGCTGGTATCTTGAGAAAAAAAAACAAGGGAGGGACTCAGTGGGTCAGGCAGCAGCTGTGGAGGGAAGAGACAGGTGACATTTCAGGTTGGGACCCTTCTTCAGACATTTGCAGGTGGTTTGGTAGATTGTTTCATCTGGCTACTTGCATATTCATGGAGCCGTTTTAGATAGCCATGCCCTAAGCATTTTTAGGAAAGCAGGATGCCAGTCTAATTGCCCTGAAGGGAAGAAAAATAAACTGCAATAGGAACTCAGTGGGTCAGGCAGCTTCTATGGAGACAGAGGGGTGGTTGACTTTTTGGGCTGAAACCCTGCGACACAGATGATACTACAAACATTTCAGAGTGGTATTTTACACTGCCAGGTAGGCAATGAGTTACAAAGGTTCAGTTCTTGAATTAGACGCATGGCTTGATTAATGGCAGCTTTCAATCAAAGTCAAAGTCCTCAGCAGGGTCCGTTTATACAGCACATTGCAGCAACATGTGAACAATCTAAATATAGCGGGGAGAAGTGTTATACAATACAAACCATGCACCAAAATAGAATTTTGACCAATTAATCAATATGTTTACTTGATGTGATGAAAGAATCTGCCTTCTGCCTGACGCAGCACTATCTTATTGCACAGGAAGATAGACACAAAATGCTGGAGTTACTCAGCGGGACAGGCAGCAATTCTGGATGGAAGGAATGGGTGACATTTCGGGTCGATACCCTTCTTCAGACTGAAGAATTCTTCCTGAAGAATTCAGATTCAGAAAGGTCTTGATCCGAAACATCGCACATTCCTTCCATCCAGCGATGCTGCCTGTCCCGCTGAGTTACTCAGATTCAGATTCAGATTCAGATTCAAACTTTATTGTCATTGTGCAGTGTACAGTACAGAGACAACGAAATGCATTTTGTGTCTATCTCCGGTGTGAACCAGCAGTTGCAGTTCCTTCCTACACATTTATTGTAGAGGACGCTGCTTGCAAATGTGGTTGGTTAGGGCACTCTCAGGGAATACGAGCATGGGTAGAAGACTAAGGAGATGGGGGAATCTGGTGAATGCGGGAAGAGGAATGAGGGAGAGTAGGCAATGTGCGGCGTTGGAGAAAACGGCATCAAGAGAAGACAAGGGGTTTAGGGGTAAATTCTCCCACTTCATGGAAGACCAGTGTACATGACATCTTGTTATTTGAATAAGTCACTAAAGTATTTTAACCATGGTAATCTCAGGAGACAAACCACACGGCCTGGGGTTGTCAAGGTGACCTGAGCTCTGAACGTTAGGGCTTCTTCAGAGCTGCGGCAAAATGCTATCTGTTACAGTTTGAAGTGAATTAGTGTTTAGGGTCACTTAAGATTCTCCTGACATCAACTAACACAAGCAGGTCCTGCAGATGGCTAGCTTCCTAGTGGTGCCAGATACCATTGACTATACTTTACCTATGCCTATGCCCACGCCCATGTGAACAGTTATTTTCATCATCTGAATATGATTCCTTTGCTATCTGCAGGTGGCCAGAGGATCACCTTTGTTGTCCTGGCAACGATCATGCCTTGCGCACAGTGTTAGACACTACTTCTGCATGCAGTTATTAATCAAAGGATAATTTGAAAAAGAACTACAGGGATTTAACAGCAAGTTTATTTAAGATTGATGAGGCACTATATGAAAGGTCAGAAACCTTTACAAGTAACTTGAAGAGATGTGAAGAGAAAACTATTGCAGGACAATGGGTGAAAAATGAGTAAGAGAGAATAAATGGGTATCTCTTTCAAGGAGCAGAAACAAGGAACAGCAGATGCTGGCTTACAAAAATAGACACTAAGCACTGGGATAACTCAATAGGTCAGGCAGCATCACTGGAGAATATGGATAGGTGTCAATTTGTGTCAGGACCCTTCTTCAGACAAATTCCTTGGCAGAGTCATCAGTCCTTTTCTTCCTCAGAAGTGGCGCAGTGGTAGAGTTGCTGCCTCACAGGATTCGATCCTAACTGCGGGTGCTGTCTGCATGGAGTTTGTCCATTCACCCTTTGAGCACATGGGTTTTCACAGGGCGCTCCAGTTTCCTTCCACATTCCAAAGACGTACAGGTTTGTAGGTTACTTGGCTTCAGTAAGAATTGTAACTTGTCCCTAATGTGTAGGATAGTGCTAGTGTATGGGGTGATCGCTGGTCGGTGCAGACATGGTGGGCCGAAGCACCTGTTTTCGTGCTGTACCTCTAAAAGTAAAAGTAAGACTAAAACACAAAACCAGTTCACAAAATGCTACTGCTATCTGTTTCGAGCCTCAGTGGTGGTGGAAGCAGACACTTGTATCATGGAAACTATTACACATAGAAAATTGGTGCAGGAGGAGGCCATTTGGCCCTTCAAGGCAGCATCGCCATTCATTGTGATCATGGCAGATCATCCACAATCAGTAACCAGTCTTTCCAATCTTTCCTCATATGACAGTCCCGCCATCCTGGGGATTAACCTGGTGAACCTACGCTGCACTGCCTCAATAGCAAGGATGTCCTTCCTCAAATTAGGAGACCAAAACTGCACACAATGCTCCAGATGTGGTCTCACCTGTACAACTGTAGATGGACCTCTTTACTCTTTAGGCGGTCACGTTGGCGCAGAGGGCGGCCACGGTGGCGCAGCGGTAGAGTTGCTGCCTTACAGCGAATGCAGCGCCGGAGACCTGGGTTCGATCCTGACTACGGGTGCTGTCTGTACGGAGTTTGTATGTTCTCCCCGTGATCTGCGTGGGTTTTCTCTGAGATCTTCGGTTTCCTCCCACACTCCAAAGATGTACAGGATTGTTGGTTAATTGGCTCGGTAAATGTAAAAAATGTCCCTAGTGGGTGTAGGATAGTGTTAATGTGCAGGGATCGCTGGTCGGCACGGACCCGGTGGGACGAAGGGCCTGTTTCCGCACTGTATCTCTAAACTAAACTAAACTCCGATACTCAAATCCTCTCGTTATGAAGGCTAAGCTTTCTTCACTCCCTGCTGTACCTGCATGTTTACTTTCAGTGACTGGTGTACAAGGACATCCAGGTCTCGTTGCACTTTACTTTTTCCTAATCTGACACCATTGAGATAATAATCTGCCTCCTCGTTCTTGCCGCCAAAGTGGATAACCTCACATTTATCTGCATTATACTGCATCTGCCATGCATCTGCCCACTCACTCAACCTGTCCAAGTCACCCTGCAACCTCCTAGCATCCTCTTCGCAGTTCACAGTGCCACCCAGCTTTGTGTCATCTGCAAATTTGTTAGTGTTACTTTTAATTCCTTCATCTAAATCATTGATATATATTGTAAATAGTTACGGCCCCAGCACTGAGCCTTGCGGCACTCCACTCGCCACTGCCTGCTATTGTGACAAGTTTACTCCTACTCTTTGTTTCCTGTCTGCCAAACAATTCTCTATCCATGTCAATACCCTACCGCAATACCATGTGCTCTAACTTTGCCCACTAATCTCCTGTGTGGGACCTTATCAAAGGCTTTCTGAAAGTCCAGATACGCTACATCCACTGGCTCTCCTTCATCCATTTTACTTGTCACATCTTCAAAATTTTCCAGAAGATTAGTCAAGCAGGATTTCCCCTTCATAAATCCATGCTGACTTGGACCAATTATTTTACTGTTACCCAAATGCACTGTTATTACTTCTATAATAATTGACTCCAGCATCTTCCCCACCACCGATGTCAGGCTAACTGGTCTATAATTCCCCGTTTTCTCTTTCACTCCTTTCTTGAAAAGTGGAATAACAGTAGCTACCCTCCAATCCACAGGAACTGATCCCGAAGCTATAGAACATTGGAAAATGATCACCAATGTGTCCACGCTTTCTTGAGCCACCTCCTTGAGTACCCTGGGATGCAGACCATCAGGCCCTGGGGATTTATCAGCCTTCAGTCCTATCAGTCTACCCAATACTATTTCTCGCCTAATGCAAATTTCTTTCAGTTCCTCTGTCTCCCTTGATCCTCTCTCCTTTAGTACATCTGGGAGAATGTTTGTGTCTTCCTTAGTGAAGACAGAACCAAAGTATCTGTTCAACTCTTCTGCCATTTCCTTGTTCCCCATAATAATTTCACCTGTTTCTGCCTTCAAGGGACCCAATTTGTCTTTATTAATCTATTTCTCTTAACATACCTAAAGAAGCTTTTACTATCCTTCTTTATATTCTTGGCCAGCTTACCTTCATACTTTATTTTTTCACCCCGTATTACCCATTTTGTTACCTTCTGTTGTCCTTTGAAAGTTTCCCAATCCTCTGGCTTCCCGCTACTTTTTGCTATGTTGTACACCTTTTCCTTTAGTTTTATTCCATCTCTAACTTCCCTTGTCATCCACAGTTGCATCTTACTCCCCTTAGAATCTTTCTTCCTCTTTGGAATGAAATGATCCTGCATCTTCTGGATTATGCCATGAAATTCCTACCATTGCTGTTCCACAGTTATTCCTGCTCGGATCCTTTTCCAGTCGACCTTGGCCAGTTCCTCTCTCATACCTTCATAGTCCCCTTGTGTTCAACTGCAACACTAACACTTCTGATTTAACCTTCTCCCTCTCAAACTGCAGATTAAAACTTATCATATTATGGTCACTACCTCCTAGTGGTTCCTTTTCTTTGAGTTCCCTTATTAAATCTGGTTCATTAGCCAACACTAAATCCAGAATTGCCTTCTCTCTGGCAAGCTGCTCCAAGAATCCATCTCGGAGGCACTCTACAAACTCCCTTTCTTGAACCAACCTTATTTTCCCAGTCTACCTGCATATTGAATTCTCCCATTACCACAGTGGCATTATCTTTGTTACATGCCAATTTTAACTCCTGCTGCAACTTGCACCCTATATCCAGGCTACTGTTAGGGGGCCTGTAGATAACTTCCATTGGTGTCTTTTCAATTCCTCAATTCTATCCACAGCGACTAAACATCGTCAGTCCCTATGTCACCCCTCGCAAGGGACTGAATTTCATCGCTCACCAACAGTGCTACCCCACCTCCTCTACCCACTTGCCTGTCCTTTCTATAGGACGTATAACCCTGAATAATTAGTGTTTAAGAAGGAACTGCAGATGCTGGAAAATCGAAGGTACACAAAAATGCTGGAGAACTCAGCGGGTACAGCAGCATCTATGGAGCAAAGGAGATAGGCAACGTTTTGGGCCGAAACCCTTCTTCAGACTAAAGAAGGGTTTTGGCCCGAAACGTTGCCTATCTCCTTCGCTCCATAGATGCTGCTGCACCCGCTGAGTTTTTCCAGCATTTTTGGTACCCTGAATAATTAGTTCCCAGTCCCGATCCTCCAGCAGCCACGCCTCTGTAATCCCCACAGAAAGAGAAACAACTTTCTGCTGATGTACAGTCAATCAGCAGCATGGGAGGTAATAATTGGGCCTAGCAATTAATCAAACCATGAGACATTGTGAATTTAACCTGCTGCCTGCAGCTCTATGATGAGTGCCTATTTAAAAGGCTTATCCTTGTGATCCTCTGTGACTTTACAAAGGAAACTTAATTTGCTTGCAGCATTATCACAGGCCTTTTGCTGGTAATTTAGCGCATTAACACCGGAAAATTTATCCTTCCTGCCCCAGGACTGCTTCAAGACCTGCTTGATATCCTGCGATTTTCTTGTGAGTCAGATATCTTTTAGTTCTCTTAGATTCTCTCAGTCGATTTGCAATCCACAGCTCCCCATGTGTTCTATTTGTCACTTCATCGCTTCACTTAACTGGCATGATTCCTTTGATGTGCCAAGTTTCTCAAATTCACGTTGTTAGTGCTAATTAATTGCCCGCCGTTGCTCTGAGCTCCCCATGGTGACTTCTGTTCTGCAGCACATCAAGGGCAGGCAATGGTTTCATGAGTGACATCCTGTGGTCGGCTTGCTTGCATTAATATTTGAGTCACATACTGATCATGTTTGAAATGGCAGGCAGACTGTGTTGGGTCAAAAGAGTTAATTACAAAACAAAAGGCAGATTTCACACTGAATGAAAATCAAAATACTGCGGAGTATACAGGATTGCCTGAGTTGGGGGTAGAGACGAGGAACTGCAGATGCTGGTTTACACAAAAGGACAGAAAGTGCTAGAGTAACTCAGCTGGTCAGACAGCATCTCTGGAGAACATGGATAGATGACATTTCAGGTCATGACCCTTCTTCAGTCCGAGGAAGAGTCCCTCCCTGAAATGTCACCTATCCACATTCTCCAGAGATGCTGCCTGACCCGCTGAGTTACTCCAGCACTTTGTGTCCTTTTGGCTGAGTAGAGTCTGATTTGAAATATTAAGTCTGTTTCTCTTTTCCTGGATGCTGTCTGACCTACTGAGTGATTTCGCAATATCTGCCTTCATTATTGAAGATTTTACACAGCTGTCAATGAAAGGTACTGTTGCATTATTAATGCTTAGAAAATGCCTGCCCTATGTTCTCCTCACCTTTTGAAAGACACTGATGGAGCACAATAGCCTGGCATGTGCAAGCCTGAATAAGCAGTTGTGGAGATTCTACTTCCACACCCTCATTGGTGGGAATGGTTTTTCTCCATTCCATATGGACAACAGCTCCATAAATAGACTGGGATCATTAACACAGGGCAGGTCCCAATCCTTAGGGCAAGGGTTCCCAGCCTGGGGTAAATTTACCCCCAGGGGGCAAATTTTACCTATCAGGGGGTGCATTTGTTGATTCTGGATTTGTACATATTTTTTCTCATTGACTGACTGCATTTGGTTCTGGTATACCAGTATCTGTTCATCACCAGTTGTTCATAAATAAGTGAAATAACATTGATATGTGCTACTAAAGTTGCCAGGGGTAAACGGGACGAAATAGGTTGGGAACCCCTGCCTTAGAGGCTGCACTGTGGAGCAGCTGGTAGAGTTGCTGCCTCACAGCACCAGAAATCGGGGTTCAATCCTGACCTCGGTTGCTGTCTGTGTGGAGTGTTCACATTCTCCCTGTGACCGTGTGGGTTTCCTCCTGGCGCTCTGGTTTCCTCCCACATTCCAAATGACATATGGATATGTAGGTTAATTGGGCCATGCAAATTGTCCTTAACATGTAGGGGGGAGTGGATGCAAAAGTGGGATCACATAGAACTAGGGTGATTGATTGTGGGCAATAACTCACTGAGCCAAAAGACTTGTTTCCATGCTATACGTTTCTATCAATCAGTCTTCCACTGGGAAGTTGATTCAATCTGGTGCACAGGTTTCCTCCCACGTCCCAAAGATGTGCTAATAGGGAGTCTGAAGAAGGGTTTCGGCCCGAAACGTTGCCTATTTCCTTTGCTCCTTTGCCTATGTCCATGTGATCTGATACCCGACGTGCTATGGGACATTTAAAACAAAGGGAGGGAGGAGAGGTATAAGTTAAGAACTGACTGGTTAGCACACAACAAAAGCTTTTCACTGTACCTCAGTACAAGTGACAATAAACTAAACTGTACTAAACTACTTGTGCTGTTACCTTCGATGAACGACGAACTTGTACTCCAAGATCCCTATGCACATCAATGATGTTAAGAGTCTTGCCATTAACTGTATAAATTCTCCTTACATTCAACCTCCCAAAGTGCAACACCTCATACTTGCTCAGATTAAACTCCCTGCCATTTCTCCACCCATTTCTGCAACTTATCTGCATCTCACTGTATTTTCTGATAGCATCTCTCATTGTCTGCAACTCCTTCAATTTTGGTGTAGGCAGCAAACATGCAAACCAACCCATTTATCGTCCAAGCCATTTATACATATCACAGTCTGAGGAAGGGTTTCGGCCCGAAACGTTGCCTATCTCCTTCGCTCCATAGATGCTGCTGCACCCGCTGAGTTTCTCCATCATTTTTGTGTACCTGTGCTAATAGATTGATTGCCCATGTATGCTTTGATTTAGTGTGAGTAAATGGCAAAACAATCAAAGGGGTAACTCGATAGATGTGTCCGGGGGAGGAGGTTGCAGTGCTACAGGAACTCATGGGATTGCTCTGCAGGGATCCAGCACAGGCTCGAAGGGTGTAATGACCACCTTCTGTGTCATAATGTGCTTGTTTCATGCATCCTTTATATTGGATTTTCAAAATCCCAATGTCATGACTGTCTTCTTTACATGTCCATGTGATCTGATACCCGACATGTGCTATGGGACATCTAAAACAAAGGGAGGGAGGAGAGGTATAAGTTAAGAACTGACTGGTTAGCACACAACAAAAGCTTTTCACTGTACCTCAGTACGTGACAATAAACTAAACTGTACTAAACTACTTGTGCTGTTACCTTCGATGAACGACGAACTTGTACTCCAAGATCCCTATGCACATCAATGATGTTAAGAGTCTTGCCATTAACTGTATAAATTCTCCTTACATTCAACCTCCCAAAGTGCAACACCTCATACTTGCTCAGATTAAACTCCCTGCCCTTTCTCCACCCATTTCTGCAACTTATCTGCATCTCACTGTATTTTCTGATAGCATCTCTCATTGTCTGCAACTCCTTCAATTTTGGTGTAGGCAGCAAACATGCACACCAACCCATTTATCGTCCAAGCCATTTATACATATCACAGTCTGAGGAAGGGTTTCGGCCCGAAACGTTGCCTATCTCCTTCGCTCCATAGATGCTGCTGCACCCGCTGAGTTTCTCCAGCATTTTTGTGTACCTTATATATATCACAAACAGCAGAGGTCCCAGCACAGTTTACTTTTCATTTTAATCCATATAGCGCCGGATGAGATTTCAATTCCCATTCAGACTAGAAACCAGAATCATGGATTTACAACTCAGTAGCACGTGTCATTTATATAAATTTTATTCTGATACCACATGGGCCGAAGGGACTGTTTCTGTGTTGTATCTCTAAACTTAACTAAACTAAATGCAGAATGCTGCTCACCTTCAGAAACAGCTGTCTCCATTTTTGAGTAGACTCAGACTGAAGAAGGGTCTCGACCCAAAACATCACCCATTCCTTCTATCCAGAGATGCTGCCTGGCTTGCTGAGTTATCCCAGCATTTTGTGTCTATCCACAGCAGACACCATCTTTCTAGCCCTAAACTCTATTCTCCATTTTTATGTGCTTTAACTCTTTACTTTTCTCACTTCTTTCATTCTCACTTCTTTCAAGCAGCTGAGCTGTGCTTGAATAAAAGATCTCCAGGGACAGATACCTCGTGCTGGTGCTCACTGGTCATGTGTGAGACTGCACTAGGCATGTTGATCCTTTGGGACATAACAGCACTATGCACGCATTCCCAATTAAAAAATATCCAGCCTTTCATATCACCAAGTATTCATTATCTGGAGGAACATTGAATTATATTTTGTTCTTGATATAAAGCTACCTCGGCAAATTGCATAGCCTTTTTGACAGCCTCACTTAATATTGGCTGTGCCTGGTCTGACAATGGTAAATCGTACTTAGAAATATAGAAACATAGAAAATAGGTGCAGGAGGAGGCCATTCGGCCCTTCGAGCCAGCACCGCCATTCATTATGATCATGGCTGATCGTCCCCAATCAATAACCCGTGCCTGCCTTAGAGTGTGGTTTAATGTCACATGTACCAAGGTACAGTGGAAAGCTTTTGTCGCATGCTAACCGGTCAGCAGAAAGACAATACATGATTAGTTCAAGTTCAAGTGAGTTTATTGTCATGTGTCCCTGTATTGGACAATGAAATTCTTGCTTTGCTTAAGCACACAGAAAATAGTAGGCATTTACTACAAAACAGATAAATGTGTCCATATACCATGATATAAATATATACACACATGAATAAATAAACTGATAAAGTGCAAATAGCAGAAAATGGTTATTAATAATCAGAGTTTTGTCCGAGCCAGGTTTAATAGCCTGATGGCTGTGGGGAAGTAGCTATTCCTGAACCTGGTTGTTGCAGTCTTCAGGCTCCTGTACCTTCTACCTGAAAGTAGCAGGGAGATGAGTGTGTGGCCAGGATGGTGTGGGTCTTTGATGATACTGCCAGCCTTTTTGAGGCAGCGACTGAGATAAATCCCCTCGATGGAAGGAAGGTCAGAGCCGATGATGGACTGGGCAGTGTTTACTACTTTTTGTAGTCTTTTCCTCTCCAGGGCGCTCAAATTGCCGAACCAAGCCACGATGCAACCGGTCAGCATGCTCTCTACTGTGCACCTGTAGAAGTTAGAGAGAGTCTTCCTTGACAAACCGACTCTCCGTAATCATCTCAGGAAGTAGAGGCGCTGATGAGCTTTTTTGATAATTGCGTTAGTTCTCGGACCAGGAAAGATCTTCAGAGATGTGCACGCCCAGGAATTTGAAGTTCTTGACCCTTTCAACCATCGACCCGTTGATATAAATGGGGCTGTGTATCCCCATCCTACTCCTTCCAAAGTCCACAATCAGTTCCTTGGTTTTGCTGGTGTTGAGGGCCAGGTTATTGCGCTGGCACCATATGGACAGTTGCTCGATCTCTCTTCTGTACTCTGACTCATCCCCATCAGTGATGCGCCCCACAATAGTGGTGTCGTCAGCGAACATGATGATGGAGTTCGCACTGTGGTTCGCTACGCAGTCATGGGTATAGAGTGAGTACAGCAGAGGGCTGAGCACGCAGCCTTGAGGTGCTCCCATGCTGATTGTTATCGAGGCTGACACATTTCCACCAATATGAACAGACTGTGGTCTGTGGATGAGGAAGTCGAAGATCCAGTTGCAGAGGAATGCGCAGAGACCCAGTTCTGCGAGTTTGGTAACCAGTTTGGAGGGGATGATTGTGTTGAATGCCGAGCTGTAATCGATGAATAACAGCCTGACATATGAGTTTTTGTTGTCCAAGTGGTCCAGTGCGGAGTGGAGGGCCAGCGAGATCGCATCCACCGTTGATCTGTTGTGGCGGTAAGCGAACTGCAGTGGGTCC
This sequence comes from Amblyraja radiata, assembly GCF_010909765.2. NCBI lineage: Eukaryota > Metazoa > Chordata > Chondrichthyes > Rajiformes > Rajidae > Amblyraja > Amblyraja radiata. The sequence goes on from NC_045964.1 coordinate 20,297,781, forward strand.
AGGTTTTTGTCGAGGTAGGAGTTGATTTGCTCCATGATCAGCCTCTCAAAGCACTTCATCACCACCGGCGTTAGTGCCACTGGTCGATAGTCATTGAGGCACATCACCTTGCTCTTCTTGGGCACCGGTATAATTGATGCCCTTTTAAAGCAGGTGGGGACCTCAGACCTCAGAAGTGAGAGGTTGAAAATGTCCGTAAAAACTCCCGCCAGTTGGTCCGCACAGGTTTTTAGAACACGACCGGGTATACCATCAGGACCAGGTGCTTTTCGGGGTTCACCCCTCTGAACGATTTCCTGACGTCGGCCTCTGTGACTGAGACTGAAATGCCATCACAGCGAATGGGGGATCGGGAAGGCACATCAGTATTCTCCCTGTCAAAGCGTGCGTAAAACGCATTGAGCTCGTCAGGGAGTGATGTTACACCGACATTCGAGCTGCCTCCTGGTTTCGCCTTGTAGGAGGTGATTGCATTCAGGCCCCGCCACAGCTGCCGAACATCTGTCTCATCCTCCAGTTTGGAGCAGAAGTCTTTTGGCCTTTTTGATGGCCTTACCAAGGTCGTATCTGGACTTCATGTAGGCCACTGTATCATCGGACATGAATGCCCTGTGTCTGGACTTTAGAAAAGTGCGGATCTCAAAGTTCATCCAAGGTTTCTGATTGGGAAACACTCGGAAGGTTTTTGTAGGGATGCAGTCCTCCACACATTTCTTTATGAAGTCTGTAACGACTGTGGCGTATTCATTCAAGTCCGTTGCCGAGTCCTTGAACATTGCCCAGTCTACAGACTCCAAACAGTCCTGGAGTTGTTCTTCTGCCCCCCCCGACCAGCTCTGTGCTGTCCTCACTTCTGGGGGTGCGCTCTTCAATTGCTGCCTGTAGGCAGGAAGAAGCAGCACCGCGGTATGGTTGGACTTACCGAAGTGAGGGCGAGGGATAGAACGATAGGCATTCTTGATGGTGGTGTAGCAGTGGTCGAGGGTGTTAGGTCCTCTGGTGCAGCAGGAGACATGTTGGTGGAAGTTGGGGAGTGATTTCTTGAGGTTCGCCTTATTGAAGTTCCCAGCAATGGTGGTAAATGCCTCGGGGTAAGACGTCTGGTGTTTGTTGACCATGGCGTGCAGCTCCTCCAGTGCCAGACGGACGTCTGCCTGGGGTGGGATGTAGACCGCGGTCAGGATAACGGAGGTGAATTCTCTTGGGAGGTAGAAGGGACGGCACTTCACCGCCAGATGTTCGAGGTGTGGAGAGCATGAGTTGGACAGAACTGCCACGTCGGAACACCACGCAGAGTTGACCATGAGGCAGACGCCCCCTCCTCTCCCTTTCCCAGATGCCAGGGTACGGTCCATACGGTGGATGGAGAACCCTTCAGGCTGGACCGCTGAGTCTGGGGAGCTGGGGGTGAGCCATGTCTCTGTGAAACAGAACACAGAGCATTCCCTCAGCTCCCTTTGATAAAGCAGTCTTGCCCTTGTCCTCCACTTTATTTTCAAGGGACTGTACATTAGCTAGTAGGATAGTAGGGAGAGGGGGCCGAAGTCGAGCCATCCACAGTGTACAGATACCTGATAAAGGGAAATAATGTGAATAATGTTTAGTGCAAGATAAAGTCCAGTAAAGTTCGATCAAAGAGAGTCTAATGCCCCTGTCCCACTTCGGAAAACTGAACGGAAACCTCTGGAGACTTTGCGCCCCACCCAAGGTTTCCGTGTGGTTCCCGGAGGTTGCAGGTGGTTGCCTGAGGTTGCAGGTAGTGGAAGCAGGTAGGGAGACTGACAAAAACCTCCGGGAACCGCACGGAAACCTTGGGTGGGGCGCAAAGTCTCCAGAGGTTTCCGTTCAGGTTTCCTAAATGGGACAGGGGCATAAGGGTCTCCAATGAAATAGCTAATAGCTCAGGAGAGCAGTCCTGTTATTGAATTTGTAATCTTGATCCGCTGTATCCAGTACTGATATGAATTGCGATCCCATACAGGGCAGTTTGATTTAAAATGAAGACTCAAATACTAAAAGTGAACTTGAAATATTCTGATTTCCATATACATCCCAGAAAGCTGGATGCTTTTAAAAGTGTAATGGTAAGACGTGTGCAGAACCCATTGACTTCCATAAATTTACCACTAACTTCCACCCTTCCCACAAATTCACTTGGACCATCTCTGACACCTCTCTCCCCTTTATCCCTCCGGCTCTAGCAAGGGGATAGACTATCGACTGACGCCTACTACAAGTCCACCAATTCCCACATAAACAGATATAAAATTTCCTCTATGACTAACTATAAAGACTCACAGATTAAAATAAATACCAAATTCAAATACTATGTATTCTAAGTAAAATACAAAACAAACCATCAATAATTTTATAAAGATTGCTGACAAAATACCAGAAAACATTAACTTTATTATGTTTAACATATAATTTAAACTGGGCTGCCTCGTATTTCGTTAATTGCACGAGCTGATTTCCTTTAGTTTACATGCTGTGATTACTTCAGATTCCACCAAGTTCTGCATTCTGCTCCAGTTCTGTGTTGAACTGAATTCTTCTCATGCCACTTACAGACAACATTTTCTCGCCCTCTATTTCACGCATGAGGAGGCAGCCAGCTACTGAGCCACAGCGGTTGTCTGCGTTACATGATAAATCGTCATCCAAAAAAGACATTCAGACTTGAGCCTTTCTGGGGAGTTGGACTGAATGTAATTGAACAAAAAGCCAGACCCAGGTGCATATTACTGAGATGGCACTGAGGAAAATCAATAAGAGAGTTATTCACCTTAGGATTAAGAGGCTTGCGCAGTCAGCAGTAATAATAATACACAGATACCAAAGCTTCTGGATCTATTTTTCCAATAATCTGGTTGTCAGTGACACAAATGTAAAGACAGCTTTGTATTTAGACTCGGCCAACAAACATGAATGCAACACCATGCTCCCTTACTGCAAACATACTAGGATCATTTATTTTGAAACTAATGCATGTAAAACAACTCAATGTGCGAATTCCTCACAGTTCCTGGTGTCACAATCCACATTTGGAGCAGCAAGCAATTTCAATCAGACTCTATGGGCTTTTTGCATTATGGTAATAACGTGCTGTTTTCAGTTTTTATTTGCTTACACGTTTCCTATTCCTTGTGGGTGACTTTGTCGAGACAGTAAGGAATGGGTGTTGTACAGCTCCGTACAATTCTGGGTGTATTAATGTCAATGCAATGCAGGCTACCAATTTTCAAATGTCATGGCTCAGAAGCTGTAGGATTTCACTATAATGTGACAAGTAGGGCAGTAGATGCAAAATCATTCAGGGCTTTGAATAAAGTGTAAATTAGGTAACTCAAGACATTACAGAAATTTGTTTTTTGCTGTATTCCCAGTCCTCATCTCATGATTTTCATATTGTTAAATTGGTAACAGTGAGGGAGAGCAATTCAGGTGCAGGTTCACATATCAATATCAAGACATGATTGACTCTGTCATCTTTTTAATCTTCATCGATGCTGACATTCACCACTGCCTTCAGTTTTCCAGCATGGCCTTTGGCTGCCTGAGGAGAAAATGGGCTGCCATTTACAGATGGAGGCCTCAAACCAACCATTGGGCTCATGTGTGTAGCATTGTACTGATCCCTGCCCTCTTATGCGCTTCACAGAAATGGATTGCCATTCCAAAGCACTGGAAAGGTACCACTATTGCAGGCTCCTCTAAGACCACTGGCAGGATAAGTGAACCGAAAGTCAGGCTAGCCACGTTAACATCCCAGCATGGAGGCTCCAATTACACTCAGCCATTTCTGATGGGCAAGCCACACTGTTTGAAAGATGAGCGCAAGACTCCCCGCAGCCGGCACTCTGCTCCAAGCTCTGCCCCAGCGCAAGATTAGCAGGTGGACAGAAGAAACAATCCAACAATATTATCAAAGGGTAACTTGCCTACAAGTTGTGGAACTCCTTGGCTTGGCCCATGGGCATTCAAACTGGAGGAGCATTCAGGATGATAGCAAGAAGCTTAACACCAGAATGTGCAGAAACTCAGTTTAATCAGTGGGTGGGGTGTGCCACCTCACATACTACGGGGGCTGCCTGTAAGGAGTCTGCACGTTCTCCCCATGACCGTGGGGGTTTTCTCCTAGATCTTCAGTTTCCTCCCACACTCCAAAGAGGTACAGGCTTGTAGGTTAATTAGCTTGGTATCAATGTAGAAATTGTCCCTAGAGTGTGTAGGATAGTGTTAATGTGTGGGCATCGCTGGTCAGTGCTGACCCGGTGGGCCGAAGGGCCTGCTTCCATGCTGTATCTCCAAATTAAACTAAACTAAACTACCCTCCCACTGAAGAAGGGTTTCAGCCCGAAACGTTGCCTATCTCCTTCGCTCCATAGATGCTGCTGCACCAGCTGAGTTTCTCCAACATTTTTGTGTACCTTCGATTTTCCAACATCTGCAGTTCCTTCTTAAATACCCTCCCACCACTCCTGTAATGCATCCACTTCTCTGGCAGAGGCATTGGGTCCCAAGCTAGCCTCATCCACCTCCTCTGACTCTGCAGAACTGCAGCAGAGGCCAATCATGTTCAACCCCAAGGGACCCCCTGAACAGACGAAGAGTTACTGTTAACAGTTACTGTGTCAGTGACAAAGGCACTGTTTATAAAGTACTTTGATAAATACACTCAGTTCTTGTTATCCACTGATTCCCCCCCATTGATCCACATATTTGAGGTCAGCCCTGGGCCCCATCTCTATATATTAGTTGAGGAAGCAATGTATAAATAGAATAATGACTGTAGTTTCCAGACCACTTGTGTCAAATGGTTCCTTGCTGTGCGCTGTTCTAATAGAGAGCAAACCTTGTTTACACAGGACACCTTGTTATTTCAAAACCAATCTCTGTAAATTCAATGAAATAGTTTGTTCACTGACATTATTTTCTTTAAGGTATTTCAATGTTTTAATGTATTTATTAATATGTGTTAAACCTCTTTGAAGATTTTAGTGCATATTAATGTTTTTAGGGGAGCATCCAAAGAACTTTTGTGGCTATCCAGAATCCAATTCCTAACAAATAATATGGACTTTGTGTATATTTACAACAAAGTAAGAAAATAAGGAGAAAGAAAATGATAATGGGATTAAATTGACCAGATTCTATGAAAAGTTGCCGCATGCCCTGTGTAATTTGTATCAATCCCCTGCAATGATACACATTATTGTTGTTGTTGGCCTTCATGGTGGGATACCCCAGGATGCTACTTATATTGAGGACATTGTCAAATCTACAGTCACTGCCTTGTGGAAAGAGGTGGTAAGTAAACCATGCAACGTTATATTGTTTTATTTCAAGGCTCAACTCCTGTGATTGAAGCTTCCTCCTTGGAAGTTCAGAATTTAGGAATCGGAATCCATTGGCCAGTTCCCAAGCTCAGAGTGTAGAGAAGATAGACACGAATTGCTGGAATAACTCCCTCTCTGGAGAGAAGGGATGGGTGACATTTCGGGTCGAGACCCTTCTTCAGAGAAAAGGAATAGGTGGCAGAATGGGGTCAGAAGAAGACTTCATCAGCTGTTCCTTTTCTCCAGAGATGCTGCCTGCTGAGTTACTCCAGCATTTTGTATCTATCTTCAGTATTAACCAACATCTGCAGTTTCTTTCTATACACCATAGCTTTGAGAAGTTTATTCTTATGCCCTCAGCATTACATTGAGGCAGACAGTGACATAGAAACATAGACAATAGAAAATAGGTGCTGGAGGAGGCCATTCAGCCCTTCGAGCCAGCACCACCATTCAATGTAATCATGGCTGATCATCCCCAATCAGTACCCCGTTCCTGCCTTCTCCCCATATCACTGACCGCTATTTTTAAGAGCCCTATCTAGCTCTCTCTTGAAAGCATCCAGAGAACCTGCCTCCACCGCCCTCTGAGGCAGAGAATTCCACAGACTCACCACTCTCTGTGAGAAAAAGTGTTTCCTCATCTCCATTCTAAATGGCTTACTCCTTATTCTTAAACTGTGGCCCCTGGTTCTGGACTCCCCCAACATTGGGAACATGTTTCCTGCCTCTAGTGTGTCCAAGCCCTTAACAATCTTATATGTTTCAATGAGATGCCCTCTCATCCTTCTAAACTCCAGAGAGTACAAGCCCAGCTGCTCCCTTCTCTCAGCATATGACAGTCCCGCCATCCCAGGAATTAACCTTGTAAACCTACGCTGAACTCCCTCAATAGAAAGAATGTCCTTCCTCAAATTAGGGGACCAAAACTGTACGCAATACTCCAGATGTGGTCTTACCAGAGCCCTATACAACTGCAGACCTGCTGATAATATCTGGAATGCAGCCAGTTAAGCATTCTCAGCATCATTTGCTGAGGAAGGGAATGGGTTTGGGTTCATGATGGAGGGGTGGTGTTGGTGATGGGATGAGAGACAAGAGGAAATAGGGACAGTTCAGTATTGTTCACACATTTCAAGTCATCTAAAATGTGCAACCTAATGGCAGAGAGATAAGATGCATCGTAGGGAAGCTCAATCACAGCATCATTGGAATGCAAATGTGAAGCAAGAGCTGAAATAAAAGCAGCTGCCGGGCGATCCATTTCGCATCAGTACAACATCTTTAAAAAAGTGTCGCAACTTCTACAGCTGCTCGCCTGTGATAAGGCAGTGTTGAGCGTGCAGGAGATTACTGCAGGAGTCTGCTGCCCGAAGGCTCTGGCTGGGATCATTGATCAATAAAAGGAGTGAGCTGCAAGGACGATCGAGGACTCAGCCACGGTTGCCAGCCTGTCACTCGCCTGTCAAGGATTACAGGAGGCTGGCACGTTATTTTTACTCGTCTTCTATTTCACATTGAAGATTAAGCTGGAGGTGGGTTGCAGGAGGAAGCGGTGGTGCCTGCATTTGTGCTCTACATTTTACATTTTAATATTTTAGCTGCTTCTGCAATGAGTGTCAGTACCAATTAGATGCATTTGTTTTGCAGGCCGTTCCTGTTCTGACAGGTCAACATTTTTTGATGGTGCTTTATCTAACCAGGGCAAAAATAATTTCTGACAACTGAACAAGACAGAACCCAATCCGTCGCTTCTCCAACACAAAATTAGTCCGTCAATGCTTTTTGACTTCTTAAGCAAAATGTTTTTGTTGCATCATTCACAGTTCCAAAAGTGAATGGCAACATTGGCATTTATCAACTGTCTATAATTGCCCCTTGAATGAGGAGATTATTAATATTCAGCCACAGTGGTGGGTCCTGTTGTCAGTCTTTCACCAGACAAGGTTAAGGCAGCTGATTTCTTTCTTTGTGAATCTGATGCCACAACTGGATAGTACCATCATTAAATCGAGCTTTTTACTTAAAATGTAATGGCCATAGTGAGATTCAAACTCAAGATTCAAGGAGATGAGGAGAAATTTCTTTGGTTAGAGGATGGTGAATCAGACAGCAATGGAGGCCAAGTCAATGGATATTTTTCAGGCAGAGATTGACAGATTCTTGATTAATACGGGTGTCAGAGGTTATGGAGCGAGGGCAGGAGAATGGGGTTGAGAGGGAAAGATAGATCAGCCATGATTGAATGGCGGAGTTGGCTTGATGGGCTGAATGGCCCAATTCTGTTCATATGAACATATGAATTTATGACTCAAATTTCCAGATTAATGGTCATTTACGCTCAGAAAACTAATTGACTATTTTCAGATGAGAGGGAAGATGAAAAGGGGCAGGTTTACAGGAGTTATCTTCAGGAGAGAGATTGAATCTTTAAAAGAAGAGTACTTACTCCAGCAAAGAGTCAATGTTCAGAGGATAGGTGCTTTCCAGAGAGACACAGCGCTTCAAAAGAGATGAAGAGTGTGAGTGTACATTAGGAGAGGAGCATAAATTTTCAGCAAAAACAGAACCTCAAAGGAGAAAGTGAATCTTCAGGTAAAAATGCACAGGTTTCAAGAAAAGGAACAGAAACTTCATGAGAACCTAAGAAGCCAGGAACGAGGGCAAGAATTTTCAGGCACAAGACAGGAAGGAAAGGAACAGAAATATCAGCGAAAGAGACAAACAATAGATAGAAGACAGAATCCTCAGGAAGGAAACACAAGGACCTGCAAATGCTAGAATCTTGAGCAAAACATGAAATGTTGGAGTAACTCAACAGGTCAAGCAGCTTCAATGGAGAAGTTTTGTGTCAGGACCCTTCTTCACACACATTGTAGTGGGGGGGGGGGGGGGGGGGTGGAGAAAGCTGGAAATGTGAGATGAGGATGAGGCAAAGCCTGGCACGTATACAGGAGGGAGAGGAACACTGCCTTAAGCTTTGTAAGCCTTAAGCCTGTTTCTGACTTTGAGTTCTTGATCCTCAAATGCTCCCTGCCACAGTGAGTTGAACGCTGTACTGGTGAATCTTTTCATTGTTGTCAGCCTTTGCAGAGAGGTGGCACCCAAGAAATTGACTCTTTTCAATGGCCTTGACATTACATCATGATTATCAGGTAGGGAGGGGGTTTCAGTTGTAGAGAGGACAGGTTGGAAGAACCCCTTTCTCTTCTAAGTATTTCCAGGAGTAAGCCCATCATTTCATACAATTCATGAAGGAGTGCATCATGAGTTCCATGCTGCATATTGTAAATCAATTAATAAGGCTGGGGTTTTTTTTCTGGATTTGTTGCAAGAAGACAACTTTCCCAGGCAGCTGAACCATCCTATCAACAACAATGGTAGAGTTGCTGTCTCACAGCGCATAGAGAACCAGAGTCCTGGGTTCAATCCTGACTACGGGTGCTGTCTGTATGGAGTTTGTGCGCTCTCCCCGTGACCGCATGGGTTTTCTCCGAGATCTTCAGTTTCCTCCCACACTCTATAGACGTACAGCTTTGTAGGTTAATTTGCTTGGTATTTTAAAAAAATGTAAATTATACCTAGTGTGTGTGTGTGTTGGATAGTGTTAATGTGCAGGGATTGCAGGTCGGTGCAGACTTGGTGGGCTGAAGGGCCTGTTTCCGCACTGTATCTCTAAAAAAAAACTGCGCCCTATTAAGATGGTTTTAAATGACTCCTGGAGACTGGTCCTGAGCTACTAATGACTTCATTGGAGACCCTCAGGCTATCTTCAATTGGACTTCACTGAACTTTATCTTGCACCAAACGTTTTTCCTTTTACCATGTATCTGTACACTGTGGATGGCTCGCTGGTAATCATGTATAGTATTTCTGCTGACTGATTAGTACACAAACCAAAGCTTTTCAATTTATCATGGTACACATGACAATAAACTAAACTTAAATAACTAAACTAAAGTTTATCGTGCAGGAATACCATTTTCATGGGACTGATTCCACTAGCAAGAATGAGCTAGTTGATTACGAAGGAGGGGAAAAAATGTTAACTCATGGAGTTCTCCTCCTAACAGATGGATTGGAAGATGACTTTTCCATTACTTTCATTAGACAAGAACGAGACCTCATGTCAACTCCCTCAATCCAAGCACTGGACCCTCTTAGACCTTTTCATTGTCCAAGCAAAGAAGTGCAATGATGTTCACATCACCCGTGCAAGAATCAACCTGCTGACTGAGGGCAGCACGGTGAGTTGCTGTAGAGTTGCTGCCTTACAGTGCCTGAGACTCGGGTTCTATCTTGACTATGGGTGCTATCTGTATGGAGTTCGTACATTCTCCACGTGATCTGCGTGGGTTTTCTCCGGGTGCTCCGGTTTTTGCTCCCACACTCCAAGGACATACAGGTTTGTAGACTAATTGGCTTGGTAAATTTGTAAAATATCCCTGGTGTGTGTAGGATAGTGTTAGTGTGCGGAGATTGCTAGACGGCACGGACTCGGTGGACTGAAGGGCCTGTTTTCACACTGTATCTCTAAATTAAGCTAAACTAAACTAAACTTACTGAGGTACAGTGATGCTCTCTCTCCTGTACACATTGGAGACATGGACAACCTACAACATGCCCCAAAAGCACTGCAGAGGTACTGCCAACACTGTCGACATAAACATCCAAACCTACTGGAAAGATTAGCAAACCAACATTAATATCTTGACATCCCCATCATCAAGGCTCTGAACTTCGTTAACCAGCTCTTGTTGGCAGGTCATATGTCACCTGTGGGTCTCACAGCAGATTCCTGAAGCAAGTACCCTGCTCTGTGCTTTGAGATTTACAGGAGAGAATGTTCTCAAAATGTCCTTGAAAAACATGTGACATCCTCGCCAACTCACGGGAATTCCTAACGCATGACTGACCCATCCCAGAAGGTCACTCAGCACCTCGGGTCTCTATGATGGAACCATGCGGAGACCACGGACAAACAGAAGCAGGAACACAGAGTATACAAACAGCTGACCCCCACACTCTCATACCTGGCCGAACCATGGCAGGGTCAGCAGATCCCAAACTGCCTCGACCCAAAATGCCAACTGTCCATTTCCCTCCACAAATGCTGCCTGATCCACGAAGTTTAGCCTGAGGAATATGCTTTCTCTCCCTGACACACCCTTTCCACTCTCATGAACTCTTTCTTACTTTCTTCCTGATAACATAATTAGTTAATTTGAAGGTTTCAACCAAATCAGATAGAACCCTCTATAACAAAGCCATGTTGACGGTCCCTAATCGAATGTAACTTCAAATCAAGATTAATACTGTCTTTCAGAATTTTTTCCAATAATCCCCTATCCCTCTCATTTTCTTCTCCCCAAACATTCCACCCACCCCATCACAACTCCTCTCACGCTCCTTCATTCCTCCATCACTCTCTCCCTCTATGTCCTTAGTTATTCCTGGATCCAAGAATTAATCCAGTCTAGTGTACCTCAGCAATATTTTATTAAATTGAGCATGCCTTTGGGTGAAAGTGTTAGGAACCATAACTGTAGGCCATCTCTTGTGCGGAGTCAGAATGGTTAATTATGGCTAATACTCAGGGTATCTATCCTCGTTTTGTGTGACACACTCTGGATGTTGGTGTACTTCCAAAGCAATTAGAAAGCAGCATGAGATTAAAAGGCCAGCGGAAAGAAAACTAATCACTGCTGGTACCGTCTCAAGCAATCTTTACTCATATCACCCCGGAGACTTCCTGACTGCCGAACCCAGTTTAGTTGTACAGATGTAGCTCCTGGTCCCATTTTAAAAGGCAAGTAATAATATGCAGTAACATATGCATCTAGAAATAGAAGTGAGTCATTGGATTGGCTTCATAAAACGATAGCATTTAAAGGCACAAAGGCTAAAGTTGATAGTCACACAAAATGGAAGGTCCTTGTCAATATCTTTCTCATAGTTTGTGAAGTTGGCAGGCTACCAACTAGGTATTGCCTGCTTATTATAATGATTTTTCTATGTGCTTGCCCACAGCGAGCTGTCCTATTAAGTGGCTGCTAGTATTGCCAGTGCTCCCAAACCTGTAAACTGCAGGTACCTGTGCAGCCTAATCTGTACCTCTGAAGAAGGGTCTCGACCCAAAACGTCGCCTATTCCTTTTATCCTGAGATGATGCCTGACCCATTGAGTTACTCTATCCTTTTGTAATTTTGTAGCCTCCAGTCTTCTGTACCTCTTAAATCTAGTCTGCATATCTTCAATGGTTCAATGGTGCTTTTACTGTCACATGTGCAAACACATAGTGAAATTCATTTCTGACCAACAGTCCAGTAGAATATTGCCATACCTAAGGGCGACAAGGTGGCGTAGCGGTAGAGTTGCTGCCTTACAGCGCCAGAGACCTGGGTTCGATCCTGACTATGGGTGCTGTCTTTATGGAGTTTATACATTCTCCTTGTGACTTTCTCCACGTGGGCTTTCCCCGGGTGCTCCGGTTTCCTCCTACACTCCAAAGACGTACAGTTGTGTAGGTTAATTGGCCTTGGTAAAGATTGTAAATTGTCCCTAGCATGTAGGACAGTGCTAGTGTATGGGGATTGCGGGTCATCGTGGACTCGGTGGGCCGAAGGGCTTGTTTCCACGCTGTATCTCTAAACTAAACTAAGCACATCCCCAATTAGCAAATTGTATAGAAATAGTCTACTGATCGCGCACGCAAGAGGTGCCGTGTTTTGGCGCCATTTTCAAAATCCAATCCTCTCGCTGGTTGTTATGAGTGGTGACCATTCCAGGGCCTCCAGCCGTCACCTTCCTTTGACGTGTGGATCGACCAACAAATCGATGTCCTCTCCTCGCCTGTCCACCTTTGCTCCACCAGGGCGCTTCCCGCCACAGTCTTAGAAAGCCAGCGAGGGTTTTGCTTTTCATTTTAAAGGGGCGCTGTATTGTGGCTGGAGCAAGTGTGGGCAGTCCAGATGGATTTAGGAAACAGTGGGAAACGTAACATGAGGCAGGCTTGGGGTTTTACAGACATTGTACACAGAGCCGTAATGGAGTATCTGGGAAGGCGGAGCAAACTGCAGCATGAGTACATTAAAGAACCAGAGAGAATGGAAAGGTGTGGATATCAATGTCAGGAGTGAACGTTCCAAAGAACCAGACGTGGTGTGGAATGAAATTTGGTAAATTCACATCTGATATTAAGTCAAGTCAAGAGAGTTTATTGTCATGTGTCCCAGAATGGACAATGAAATTCTTGCTTGCTGCAGCATAACAGAATATAGTAAGCATAAATACAGTATTTCTATGTAGCATAGACCATATATATACACATAAATAAACAGATAAAGTGCAATAGGCTGTTATAGTTCAGAGTTTGTTTGAAGTTGTGTTTAATAGCCTGATGGCTGTGGGGAAGAAGCTGTTCATGAACCTGGATGTAGCAAATTTCAGGCTCTTGTACCTTCTACCTGATGGCAGCAGAGAGATGAGTGTGTGGCCAGGATGGTGTGGGTCCTTGATGATGTTGGCAGCCTTTTTGAGGCAGCGACTGCGATGGATCCCTTCGATGGTGGGGAGGTCAGAGCCGATGATGGACTGGGCAGTGGTCACAACTTTCAGGTCAGTGGAATGCATCTTTAAGACCGGCGGCGGGAGGGAGAACCCCTGCATCGACAGGGGAGTGGGCCGCTGGAGGCCCTGCAACTGCCTGGGGCTTGGTTAGATCAGGCAACACTCCAAGAGGCCATGCATGTGGACTGCACGCGGCCTACAGTGTTGGAGCAGCAGCAGAGGACTAGCAGAGGACATCTCGGCCACATGTAGCCAGGCCAACCCAACAATGCCACCAGGACAACAAGCCTTCATGGTTAGGTCAGGAAACCTGCACTTACAAACTGGGGTTAGACACAAAATGCTGGAGTAACTCAGCGGGACGGGGAGCACTCTGGAGAGAAGGAGTGGGTGATGTTTTGTGTCGAGACCCTTTATAAACTGGGACTTGAAATTGTGTCAAAACTAGCGACTCTGTATACTGTGTCAGCTATACACTTGTGCTGTAACTGAGATGCTTATCTAAGATGTATATAAGTACTTATGTATAGTGATACTCGTACTAAAATGTATACAAAAATATACCTCAATACATGTGATGGCAAGACCAGAAAACATTGGAGCAGAATTATGCCATTCGATCCATTGAGTCTGGTTCATCATTCTCCATGTAGGATTACAAGAAAATACTGTTGGACCTGCAATCTCATCATATAGCTGTATTTCTTCCATATTTATAGATGTGCCAGCATGCTACCAATGAGTCATTGCTTGGCTAATTTCCCGACCAAATGTCATACAACACCACATTATGTCAGATGCTTCACTGCAGCTGAGTGTTGATGCGCCATGCACTTGGAATGTTCTTAGTTTAGTTTAGAGATACAGCATGGAAACAGGCCATTCGGCCCACCGAGTTTGTCGGTGCTAGTGAATCTGACATCACCCAGCCATCACCTATACACTAGTTCTATCCTAGGGACAATTTACAGAAGCCAATTAACCTACAAAACAGCGCGTCTTTGGAATGTTGGAGGAAAACGAAGCACCCGGAGAAAACCCACGTGGTCACAGGGAGAATGTACAAACTCCACACAGACCGCTGCCGTAGTCAGGATCGAACCCAGACCTCTGGTGCTGTAAGGCAGCAACTCTACCGCTGCACTACTTTGCAGTCAGCTTTGGGGGAATGATTGCAAAGGCAGCAGCTACAAGGAAAAGTAAGATCATGACTTGCATTGGAAAGACACTGAGTGAGAAAGTGAGAGCATTAAGTTAGGTGAACAAGTTTAACAAAGAGAAATGGAATATTGTTAAGGTGGTGAAAATCTCCAACCTGAAAGAGTTTGTGATTAAAATTATAGGAACGCTCAGAAGTGCTGTTTGATCAAATGATCACAGCAAGAGAGACCAAAGCATATTAAAGAACTAATTGATGATGAAGTTATTTCAGGTGGATACAGTAATGACTGCTGAAGAGGAGAAGCATATCGACATTGAATTGAGTCAGAAAGTAACATACACTTCAGATCAAGAAGTGATTGCAAAGCTTTGAGAGACAAACACAGTTAAGAATGCTTAAGTAAAGCAAAAAAAGGTAGATGCTGGAAATCTGAAATAAAGGCCAGTACAGTGGCCCAGCAGTAGAGTTGCTGCCTCACAGCGCCAGAGACCCAGGTTCGATCCTGACCTTGAGTGCTTTCTGTACGGAGTTTGTATCTTCTCCCTGTGACTGGGTGGGTTCACGGGTGCACGGGTTTCCTCCTACATTTCAAGGATGTGCAGGTAGGTAGGTAGGTTTATTGGCTTCTGTAAATTGTCCTCAGTGTAGCATGCGAAACTGGGATTACTTAGAACTAATTAGAATTACTTACAGGTGGGTGACTGTTGGGCCGAAGTGCCTTTCCCTAAATGAAAAGAAGTGCTGGGAACACACAGCAGGTCAGGAAACATATGTGGAAAATAAACTGTTGGTGATTCAAGTCCGTGAGGTTTAAATATCTGACAAACGCAACCTACAGACTGAGCCTGTAATTGCTTTCTGTATGTAAAGATCATACTTTTCTTTCAAATAGAGAAAGAAAGTAAAATATTATATGTCAATACATGAACAAATCATTTGAGTATGTAATGTAATACCATCATTACACATAGAGCATAAACAGTACAGCGTAGGAACGGGCCCTTCAGCCCACAATGTCTGTGCAATCATGATGACAAGTTCAATTGTAGAAATAAGGAACTGCAGATGCTGGTTTGTCAAGGAAAGATGCTGGGTAAATGCTGGAGTAACTCAGCAGGTCAGGCAGCATCCAGGGAGAATATGGATAGGTGACATTTCATGTGGGGAAATTTCTTCAGGCTGTCTTACCAAGTTGAACTAATCTCTGCCTACATATGGTCCGTATCCCTCCACTATCTGCACATGTGATGTTAACACAAAATGTTACTCTGCGGTAAAGTAATCACCCTTATTCTGAAACTCCTGGTGTGCCCTGGAGAATTTTACCACTGGAATGTACAGGTAGTCTGAGATTAGCTGACATTCCACCTGCCAGTGTGTACTGCAGAATGAGGACATTTTGTTTGTGTGAGTTGAGAATCATTGTACTGCTGTACCCCGAGAGAGTTGTGAAGGCTGAATTGTTGAATGCACTCAGGACTGAGATAGATTTTTGTACTGCAGGAGTACCGAGAGTTACGAGGATTATGCAGGAAAGCGAGGTTGGGGACAGCATCAGATCAGCCGTGACATTATTGAATGGTATAGTGGGCTCAAGGGACTGTGCAGCCTACTCTTGCACCTAATTCTTGTGTGTCTTGCTATATTTATTTGCCAAAGAGCAATTTATTTTAAGTTATTAAACCTGCCACTTGAAAGATGACCACATATAGGTAGAGCATTTTTTTTTAGGTAGGATGCTTTCTGCGGCTGAAGTTGTTTTTCTTTTAACAGCCTCACAGCTCCTTATTACACAGTCTGTAATGATATGATTAATTGACTCCATCATCTCTGGTTCTCTCAGTAATTCCTGCTGGTTCCGTCCTTTATTGTTGAACCGTCAGTCTGTCACTGGAGGAAATATAAACCACTGCCTTCAGAGTCTGCATTGTCTAGTTACGGGAGGGAAGGAAAAACATTTAAAAAATATATATATACCACAGCTTTGTTGCGGCAGAACAGAGTTAATGGTGCAGTGTTTTATTTTCAAATCAGGCTATGGTAGCACAAGTAATCTTTCAGATGCCAACAACAGCTTAAGTCCTTGAAGCAGGTTCACACATAGAGGCCTCTAGTGGGTGGTATTTTCTTCTCCCCATGTAGATTGTTATGTGAAGAGTGGTACAATGGCCTAGTAGTAGACTTGTTGCCAGGCAGCTTCAGTGACCCGGGTTCATTCCTCACCTCTGGTGCTGTCTATGTGTCCCCACCCCTCCATTCCCTGCATATCCATGTGCCTATCTATTGAATTGAATTGAATTGAATCCTTTATTTGTCATTCAGACCTTTCGGTCTGAACGAAATGCTGTTGCCTGCAGCCATACATGTAATAATAACAAAACACAATAAACACAAATTAACATCCACCACAGTGAGTTCACCAAACACCTCCTCACTGTGATGGAGGTAAAAGTCTTAGAGTTACTGTCTCTTCCCTCCTCTTCTCCCTCTGCGCCGAGGCGATACCCCACCGGGCGATGGCATCAGTCCCGCGGTTCAAGCTCCGCGGCCCGGGGGTGGTCGAAGCTGCCCGCAGCTGTTGCAACGGGTGCTCCGGAAAACAGGCACCAGCCTGTGCCCTGCGAGCTCCCGACATTGTCCTCCACTGGCCCGCGGCCGAGCCCCGGATCCAGGTTGCCGCCGCCAGAACGCCGCCTCAGCCGCCGTAGCACCGTCTCCGCCCCGCACCGGGCCGCCCACAAGGCAGCGTCTCAGCCCCGCACCGGGCTGCCCCCACGAGAGCACCTTCCAGCCGAGAGCCGGTCCGCCCACACGGCAGCGTCTCAGCCCCGCACCAGGCTGCTCACACGGGAGCGCCTTCCAGCCAGTAGCCGTGCCGGCCGCACGGGAGTGTCTCAGCCCCGCGCCGTCCGCCCTCACCGGAGCGCCGAATCGTGCCACTGCCCGAACGCCGCCGCAGCTCGAAGACGGCCAGCCTCGCGTTGGTGAGTCCTGGCTGACTCTACCTCCGGACCCTCGAGGTCGGTCGCAGGTTGGAGGCCGCCAGCTCCGCCATTAGGCCTCAGCGCAGACGGGGGAAGAGAAGGGGGATACGACAAAAAGTCGCATTCCCCCGAAGGGAGAGACAGAAAGCTCTGTTTCACCCTCCCCCCACACACATAACACCACCTAATAACCAAAAAAATTACTAAACTAGACAAAAAAAACAACACAAAAAGTAAAAACAGACAGACTGCAGGCGAGCCGCAGCTGTATCACAGCGCCACCACTTCCGCCACTATCGTATCTGCCTCCACCATCACACCCAGGAGTGTATTCCAGGCACCCACCGCTCTCTGTGTAAAAAACAATTGTCTCACACATCTTCTTTAAACTTTGTCCCTCTCACCTTTACGTTATGGCCTCTAGTCTTTGACATTTCCACCATTTGAAAAAGGGTCTGGATGACTATCTTATTATAATTTTACCATACTTCTATCAGGTCTCCCATCAACCGCCGATGATCCAGAGAAAATAACCCAAGCTCTCCAACTTCTCTTTACAGTCTGTCTATCTATCTATCTATCTATCTATCTATCTATCCATCTATCCATCTATCCATCTATCCATCTATCCATCTATCCATCTATCCATCTATGATTTTGTGCTCTTCCGGTTTGCATGGTTTTTTTATTTGCGCAAAAATGGTACGAGATAGCGCAACGATTTTTCACCAGCTCACTCGCCATTCTCCTGTGCTGTAAGTGTAGCAAGTTTTGTTCCGATCGGTGGTATATTGTAAAAGTTAGCGAGGTTTAAAAATGGTAAAATACGCGCGAGCGCAGATCGATCTCCTCTACTGCCAGTCCGCGCCGCGCGGATTGGTCTCTTCTGTCACTCCCCGGGATAGTCCGCCCCTTCCTGCACCATCGCATCTTTACTGGAGCTGAGGGACACTGTGGGTGGCCGGCGGAAGTCTCCAATTTTCAGAGGGACCGGAAGTGGCGCGGCGCGGCGATGTCACCAAAGGGAAAGCGGTGAATCTGATCCCGGTGGAGGAGACCACCCAGCGCCCGCTGTGAGTCCCAAACGCACCGCAATCGCAATGCCCCGCAGCTCCAACCCCTTCCCCTCTGGTACCCCTCGCTGGCTCCTGCCCCTTCCCCCATGATACCCCCTTGTCCCCCACGGGTCTTCCCCCGTCTCTTTTCTCCGAGCTCTCCCACCCCCCCCTCCCGCCCACATGCCGACACAGCTGTAGCTGCTGGTGCTTCTGGGCCGATCCGAGGCCTGGCCACGGCTGATGATCCTCCGGGGCACACTAGAAGGGAGAGGAGCGGCAACCTCGAGATCCTGGGGTGGGAGAGTGGGGGAGGAGAGGGGATAGAGGGAGAGGAGTTATGGAGGGAGTTACTGAGGGCAGGGGAAAGGAGAGGTGAGGGAGGGATTGAGGGAGCGTAGGAGGAGAGGGAAAAGAAGAGAGAGGAGGTGAGGAGGGAGTGTGGGGGAGGAGGGGAATAGAGGGAGAGGATGGGGGAGTAGAGGAGCGGGGAGTGTTGGAGGTAGGGGGTGGGGAATAGAGGGAGAGGAGTGCAGTGGGGGATAGCGGAGGGATAGGGGGTGGTGAGGAGTGGGGGATAGAGCGATAGGAGGGGGGTAGGGAGAGGAGAGGAGTTATGCAGGGAAGGAGGGAGTGACTGAGGGTAGAGGAATGGAGAGGGAGAGAGAAATGAGAGAGGGATTGGGGGAGGAGAGAAGGAGAGGGAGGGTGAAGAGGAGGGGGAGAGAGTGCTAGGGATGAGGGGAAATGAGCTGCGCCTGTGCAGTTGGAGGCTATGAGTACGTGGTGGAACATTGCATTGGGGGACCAAGCCTCCTCTGTGACAGGGACCCAATAGGTCCCACTTAGCCTAGTACCCTCCAATCCAGGAAAACCTCATCTGCATATTCTCCAAAGCATCCACATCCTTCCTGTAATGGGGCGGCCTGAACTGCACACAATACTCCAAATGACGCCTAACCAAATTCCTATAATACTGCAATATCACTTCTTGATTCTTATGCTGAATGCCCAGACCGATGATGGCAACAATACCATAAACCTTCTTCACCATTCTATCTCTTGTGTTGCCACTTTCAGGACTTGTCCCTAAGATCCCTTTGCTTCGGCTTTACATTACAAGGTCATAAGGTCATAAAGGATAGGAGGAGAATTAGGCCATTCGGCCCAGCGTCCACTCCATCATTCAATCATGGCTGATCCATCGCTCCATCCTAACCCTATTTTCCTGCCTTCTCCCCGTAACCTCTGACACCCATACTAATCAAGAATCTATCTATCTCTCCCTTAAATATATCCACTGACTTTGCCTCCACAGCCTTCTGTGGCAAAGAATTCCACAGATTCACCACCCTCTGACTAAAGAAATTCCTCATCATCTCCTTCTTATAAGAACGTCCTTTAATTCTGAGGCTATGACCTCTAGTCCTAGACTCCCCCACTAGGGGAAACAACCTCTCCACATCCATTCTATAAGGAAGAAAATAATTGGCCACTCAGGAGAAATGGCCACTGAAATCAAGCAATTATGCTTAATTTATCATCCTTCCACACAATACTCTGACTTCTATTTAAAATAAAAGATGATTAAAAACTATGTCACCTTCACAGGTTATTTTCCTGAAATCAATTGAGATTGGTTTATTAATTGTCACAATTTTGTTCTGCAGTAAAATGCAGTGGCACTTGAACAAGTAAGTTATTGAAGTGGTAAATTATTCTATCTTCTTATCATAACAAAGATGGGAGCAGAGGTGGGGTTACTAGATGTCTCTCCAGGCTTCACGGTAGTGCATTGCCATTTTAGTGAGTTTTGTCAAGAGTTTGATTTTGCAGATGCTGCGTTTTTTACTTGTAAGTTTTTTTGGTATCCTAACAAGGTATGTTGTGGATTTTTTCATTGTTTTTGCATTGAACTCATCACCTGGCACTCAGTAGACAATTACTTATTAATTAGTTTATATTGAAACTGGCTGCTTTGAAAATTGCTTATCAGTAATTTTCATTATTATTCGGTGTTGGGGTATTCGATCAAATTTTAGTTCCTTTTAGCAAAGATAAATTAGCAGTTATTGTATAATTTATGAAAAGTAGTGACAAAATGTAAACTACTAATACATAATTCAATTTGTTGGCTTGAGAACATGAAGGGCCATGAAATGTCATAAGCTTTCCTCATACTGGTCCAACTTTGTACATTTTTAATATAATGTTAGCCTTGTCATCAAGAAATAGCAATAGGGTGACATTCATAGACCAACACGAGCGTAATTTTAAAGTATTAATTGTAAAGGAATGTTATCTTCTCCAGTAATTATTATGTCTTTTGCATTACAAATGCTTAAGTTATTTAGGATCCCATCAAAGTGATTTGTGCTGTTTCATCATCCACATTTATTTCTACACAATTATAACTGTGTGGAATTCATATGTTGACAAGTTGAATCTGAAGACAATTACATTTAGATGATTTGAACTATCCAGTTCACTTCATGGAAAGAATAGGATGACTTTGTTGAGCAGCGAATACATTTGTTGTGAACGAGCCTTCATTTTTACAATCACCAGTACTATCCCTTTGGGAAAGTTAACTTTGCCTCTCTATGAAGAAGATAATTAGATTTATCAGGTTCATTGAAAAAGGTTTTCAGTCAATAACGAATTGATCTGAAAAGAGGGAAAATGATCCAGGAATTTTGTTCATATTTGGAAATGATCAACATCCAATCAGCTGAAGAATACACAAGCAAATTTATGATTGTGATTTTTTAAAAAGTGCTCTCAGTAATGTATTTTGTGAATAATAGGATAGTTGAACGTTGAAGGTATGAACATTGCATTCTCCAATTTTAAGTAACACCCCACTTCACCTTATGAAGAAGAAGCCTAGGATAAACCATGGATTTGCAAGCTACTGAGGAGCAGATTTCGAGCATTCAAGTCAAGTGATACAGGAGTATAAGGACTATAAGAAGACCAATTACGACTTTGTTAAGGACATTGAGAAGTGACAAGACACTTTTGGTCTGAAGGATCAGTTCAACGTTCGGCATCTGTGGCAGGGCTTGTACACCATTACTTTCCTATAAGTTGAAACCAAGCAACACAAATGACATTGATGCATCACTCGTGGACTAACTTGGACAAGCTTAATGCTTGCTATGCATTAATAAGGAACTGCAGATGCTGGTTTACAAAATACAATCAATCTGAAGAAGGGCCCTGACCTGAAATGTCACCTGTAAATGTTCTCCAGAGATGCGGCCTGACCTGCTGAGTTATTCCAACACTTTGTGCCTTTTTTTGTAAACCAGCTTCTGCAGTTCCTTATTTCTACATTTTACAGCTCTACTGTGAAATCTCCTCAAGGTTTGCCGACTGTGAAGAAGTTCTCCTCCTTTCTCTGATGGGAATTCTGCGTGACCCTCTCTCACTGCCCCCCTTCTATGATTCCAGCTGCTCTTCTGCTCTCTGGCCATGTAATAACCAGGACTCGCTACAACAGCCACGTGTATTTGCTCAACAGTTCCATGCACTGCCATCTTGTGTCTCGTGGCTTCCAGCTCCAAACCTTCCAGTTTGGGCCCAACCAGATTTTTATTGATTTTTAAGAGATGTATACAAAACAGTGCAACACCATCACCATAAATAAAACAAAATAAGATAAACAGCAATAAAAATAAAAATATAAGTAGATGGGGGAAAAAAAAAAGTTTTTTTATACCAGGATTTCAGGTATTACACTCAGTCCACCACTTTTCACAACATTCTCCACCTTGCCCTGCATGCTACACTCAACGCTATGCTCCGGCACCAGTAGGCCTTTGTTCTGTCTCTCCTGCAGCTGTCTCTCCTGCACTTATCCAAACCTGCAATGTACCTCAACTTTATTTTATTCACCACTGGATCCACCACAATCAGTCTGAAGAAGGAATCTGACTCAAAACGTCACCATACCATGTTCTCTTGGATGCTGCCTGACCCATTGAGTTACAGCAGCACATCCTGTCCCTTTCTGTATCTGCTTCAAAAGCTAGAACAATATCTTTCATAATCCCATAGCCCCTAAATGGCACTGATCTCAGTCTCCGAGGCCGACATCAGAAGATTCTTCATGAGGGCAGTTCTTTGGAAAGTGTACAGGTCTGATGGCATATCTGGCTGCATTCTTAAAATCCTGCATGGACTAACTGGATAAAGTTTTCATGTACAGCTACAGCCTCTCATTATTGTGGTCCAATATCCCCACTTGCTTTAAAATAATGTATATAATGACCACTGATCAGTGGCACACACGTCCTTTGTGATGAAGTGCATTGGGAGGTTGGTTATGAAATGTATCAACTCCTGTCTTAGTAAGGACCTAGACCCACTACAATTCGTACTGTATTGAACTTCTAGCATTTGTTGTTCCTTACTATGCATTTTATTTACTTTCCTAATTGCTTGCAGTATATGCCCATTAATGTTAAGTGATTCATCTAAAAGAACACTCAGGTAGAACAAATAACTGCAGATGCTGGTTAGTACACAAAAGAACACAAAGTGCTGGAGTAACTCAGTAGGTCAGGAAGCATCTCTGGAGAAGATAGGTAGGTGATGTTTCGGGTTGAGACCCTTCTTCAGACTACCTGTGAACACTGACACCTTTCAATCTCTCTATGCATACTCTATCTAACAATGCAATATTCTATTCACTGGAGATCACTTTAGCTCCAAGCCTAATGGTTCTGGTTCAATGGTTTATTGCCCTATGTACAAAATGCAAGAGGAGCCATGTTATGTGCCATTTTCCAAGTCCAGTCCATGTTAAAGTTGTTAAGAGCAGTGCTTGATTCAGGCAAGCCCCAGGCTGGTCTTTGGGGATGAACAGCTTCAGCTTGGTGGGCTCCCTCTTCCAGGCCATTGTCCGATGTGTCCTCCGTGCATGGGCTGGCTCGGTGTCTACCACTTTAGGCTATGCTCCACACCGGATCTGCCAATCAGCGGCCAATCTGCGGCGAGTCTTCCAGTTGGCCATGCTCCATGCCGGGTCTTACGGTCGATTGCCTAGAGTCTGGCATTAATGTAGTGACATAAATTCCTTTGGTTTCCAACTTCTTCACAGACTGAGAGCCTCAAATGCACTGCCTGTGCTCATTCCCTGTTGCCCTCAGACTAGGTGGTTCGCTGGACCATTTTGAGGGCACATGTCAACTCTGGCTTTGATTCACATTTAGTCCTGACTTTGCAAAGGCAGCTTATTTCCTACCCTGAAGGATAATAATGAACCAGAACAACCTGATATCCACGTAGTCACCACCAGAGACTAGTTTTTGTTCCTGGTTTATTTAATTAAATTTCAATTCAGTGGGGTGGAATCTTATCTCTAGATCTTGTCTGTGTGCCCAGGTTTACTCAACCGATGACATAACTACTGTGCTCCTCATGGCTGTCAATTCCTGCTTCTCCCACCAAAACATTGCAAGTAAGATAAATCTACTGCCAATAAAAGGCTTTTTGCAAGATTGTTGGAGGCAGGAGTGTGCGTTAGGTGACAAGTCACTCCCAGAGTGAAATGACATTGATAAAGTGTTTGAGCTTCACTGTGATGGTAATGAACTCCTTTCAATCCCTGGAGGGTTAACCTCTGCTCCTCTGCTTTTCAGAGCTGCAAACTTAAGGGCCTGTCTCACTTGGGCGACATTTGCACGTCGCGTGCACGTCACGATGCACACGTCATGACGCGTAAATGATGTGGTGTAAATGACACGCAAATGACGCCCTAGTGGGACAGGCCCTTAAGCTACCTTCTTGAAGAATGATTTTAGTTTACACTTGTCTAGTGAGCTGCTGTTCATTCATAATGCAATGCAGCACTGATATTGTCACCCAGCTATCTATCAGGAGCAATTGACAGCTTGGCACCAAATCTATGACAAATCCTTATTCATTTTTACACCTGCTTCTTGTGCTTTTGAAGTGTAGTCACTGTTGCCATTTAAGAAATCACAGATGGGGCGAGATGGTGGCGCAGGGGTAGAGTTGTTGCCTTACAGCGCCAGAGACCCGAGTTCGATCCTGGCTACGGTTAATGTCTGTACAAAATTTGTAGATTCTCTCCATGGCCATGTGGGTTTTCCTCAGGTGCTCTAGTTTCCTCGCACAAGGCATACAGATTTGCGGGTTAATTCATTTCAATAAAGATTGTAAATTGTCCCATGTGTAGGATACTGCAAGTGTCCAGGGATCGCTGGTTGGCATGGTCTCAGTGGGCCGAAGGGCCTGTTTCCGCGCTGTATTTCTAAACTAAACTAAACCAAGATATGCCCAGCACGGGCCTACAAACAGTTACTCCAGCACTTTATGTCTTCACCGATATTTTGTGTTTTGGGTGAAGGGTGAATGGGAGAACACTTTGTTGTGTGTTGCTATTAGATCTTTAACAAACTTGAGTGGGCAAACTGTTCTAATCACCAGATATCACTTCAACTCCATGGTCTCTGTGCCATTCAGATACTGTGGGATTGGCACATAATATTCCTGTGGTTACAAGAAACAGTGTTTATTGTTTATGATGGCACCTTTCACACTCTACTCTCCCTCAGGGGTCCTGTGTTTGCACAGATTGTGTGCTGACGGCTTCAACCTCAGGCATTTTGACTCAGAGGTGATGAAGTTAAGACAGCCACAGGTCTGTGTTCCTGACATTGCACCTTTGTGGATTGTGGTCTGAATTCAGACCATCTGCTCTTGCATCCTAAAAAGGTCTGGCCATTGAGGCGCTGGCCAAAATACATCAAATGTGCACAGACACACATCACATTAGACCTTCCCAACTCTTCGTTTATCCCAACTTTGAAGCCAAATACTGACTTAAAACTGATGCTGTAAGTGCCCATGTTGTTTCCCATTCTCCATGCAAACACAGACTGCACAGAAGATGGGAACCAAAATGTATTTATTTTAGGAAAACAGCTTTTGGTATCTGTCGAGACTTCTGCCTTCATAGATACCGCTGAAACGCAATTAAATATACGGGTGAACATCTGTCACTACTGCTACACTTTGGACTTTTTGGATGCTGCATCTTTCATGGAAAGTGTAAATGATTATGTTACACAGGTCTGGAGTTTAAAGCCATCTTTAATTGCAACACCTAGTATAGCGGTACAGCAGGTTGTTAGTTGTTAATTCATCACTACCGCTTCCAAGACTACTTAATGTAGGAAGTGGGTGTAATATAAAGCATACAGTAAGGTGGGGTTAATGATGCTACTCTAATATGATTGGTTCACATGCAATAACCAATCTACAGAAAGAGTTGTATGTTTAAAAATAAAACGGGAAAGGCATTGAACTTTCCATTTTCTTAGGTGTTTATTGCTTGCAGTTTCCACTGCACAATATTCCTATTTTGCTCTTAACCTGTGCGTGTGGTTGAACTTCCAATGAGTCGTTCACAAGAACAGAAGGTGGATTCTGTAATGTTGCACGACTGAACTACCATCAGATCTCTGCACTCTTTCAAGGTCAGACCGGAAGCAAGAATACCAGTCAATCTGAACATTCCCCAAGGCACTCCTCTGACATGTCACAACATCCGCTGCCATGAATGTATCCAGGTGAACCCAATTTAGTTTGCTAATTCTAATTAGATATTTCAAAGTCAGTAGTTTTTACAGTGTGGCAAGCACGAACATGGGTTATTTTTGTTCCTGATTGCTTATGTCAATTAAAATAAGTGAGTTGAGCACTTTTTTTTCCCCCCCCTGCTTCCTGGCATCTCCAACTTTTAGTTATGGTTCAAATTGTTTGAACGCTGTGGAACTGAAGAATAGTGATCTTAGAGAGGTGTACAACATTGTGAGACGAAAAGATAGGGTAAACGCACAGAGTCTCTTGCCCAGAGTAGGGGAATCAAAAACCAGAGGACATAGGCTTAAGGTGAGGGGGAACAATTTAATAAGAATCTGAGGGGTAACTTTTTTACACAAAGGGTGGTGAGTATGGAACAAGCTGCCTGAGGAGGTAGTTGAGGCAGATACTATCGCAAAGTTTAAGAAAGATTTAGACAGGCACATGAATAGGATAGGTTTAGAAGGATGTGGCCTAACGCAGATAGGTGGGACGAGTGTGGCTGGGACATGTTGGTTGCTGTCGGCAAGTTGGCCGATGGACCTGTTTCCACACTGTATGACTGACTCTATGACTCTCTCTCACTATTGCAATGTCCAAATGTGAGTCATACTGGTTGCTACCAAGAGAGGTGTCACTGGTCAGCAGTCGTGAGCAAGCAGTGGTAATGACTGTCCATTTACCCTTCCCTTGCCGGAGCTCAGCTCAGGAATGCTGATATTAAATAAAGTGACTCCATTGTTGGAGCAGTTATTAACTAACTGTCAACAGAGAACACAATCATAGTGGGGAGTTCAGTAGCCCACATAATAAAACTACACTACCCGATATCATGCTCAGATTCAGATTTAATTTGAGCCACTAAAACAGCTAAGGCACAAATGTCTTGCAGATGGATATATGAACAAGGAAGCCAACTGAGTTTGGTGTCAACCACAATATATTCAAGTTCAGTGGAGCTTTGGATATGCCGGACATGGAATAGATAGCTGTCACACCGGTGTCATGTGAGCAGATGCCATTGTGCATCAGGGTCTCATGTACAATAATGATCAGATAATCTGCTTACATGGAAAACCTTGTAGAATAGGTATTGGGAATGGTGTCCAGAGAGCAGAGTCATCTAACTGATAAACAGGATAGAATTACAAAACTTTGGAAAGCTACACTCTTGAACATCCAGAAGTCATTTTATTTATTGGGAAGACATCATCCCCATGAACAGGTCAGACATACCCTTGGTTTCCTGTCTCATCCAAAAGTCAGACATTCATCAGTGTTCCCACCACAATAGAAGGGAAATTCAGATTCAAGTAATTCAATACATTTAGCATTAAAAGAGAGTTAGTATCAGTAACAGCGACCATGACTTAGTGACTGAGGATTAAAAAAAAGCATCTAGTTCACATGATCTTTGGCAAGGAAAATCATCTGCCCTTTATTTGTAGGTGTATACCTGGGTCTAGACCAGGGGTGGGGAACCTGTGGTCTTAAGGCCGCATGCGGCCTTCTAGGACATTAAGTGCGGCCTTTTTGCAAATGTTGTAATTGGCCAAATACAAGATGTCACAAAATGGAGAATCTCTGTATTTGCAAAGATGTATTTGCTTGGGCACTTTCTGTAAAAGTTGCAAGCTGTGAGTCACAGCTCCAAGGAGTCTGCCCCCTAGATGGAAGTTGAGGATAAGGTGAGGTCCAGATGTCCTTCCTTTTGTTAATATGTATGAGGGTTTTTCAGAAGAGCTGAGCAGGTTTGCAAATGCATGATTAGGATGAAGTAGCCCTCAACGTAACAGAACAACTTCACGCAATGCTCCAAAAGGAAAATATATTATTCAATCACTTTGGATGAATCAACTGATACTACTGACTCGGCGCAGGTTTTATACTTCATTCGGGCCATAACAGAAGATTTTGGGCACTCTTACGTGTAGAACACGAGGAATAGATTTCTTCAACAACTTTCAAGATAAATGTCGTGAAGTTGGACTGGATTTGGTTAATTTAGTGATTGTATATACAGACGGTGCACCTTCAATGATAGGAAAACGTGAAGGGTTTATTGCACAGATAAAAAACACATTATCAGATCCAGATGCTCTCATTTCTTTTCATTGTATTTTGCATCAGCAAAACCTCTGTGCTAATTGTAAGTGACACTTTGCAAAAAGTTATGTATTGTTAACTATATTCATGCAAATGCAACGTGGCATCGTCAGTTTCGTAATATGCTAAAGTTGAATGATGAGGCATTCAGTGTGGATTTGCCATATCATTGTTGGCTATCGCAGGCACAGTTGTGAGCAAAATGTTTATCTTTCATGAAGAACAGAATCAGCAATGTGAATTATTGAAAGAAGATTTCGATAAAAATATTGCCATTCTGTGTGAGGAGAGGGGGGGAGGAGGGGGGGGGGGAGAGGGGGGGGAGGGAGGGGAGGGGAGCAGGGAGGGGGGGAGGGTGGAGGGAAGGGGGTAGGGGTGTGTGGAGGGGAGGGATGGTGGGGGAGGGGATGGGATGGAGGGGAGGAGGAGAAAAAGAGGAGAGAGAGAGGGGGGGAGAGGAGAAGGAGAGAGGAGAGGGGGGAGAGTAGGGGGGAGAGTAGGGGGGGAGAGGAGAGGGGGGGGAAGGAGAGGGGGGGAAAGGATAGGGGGGAAAGGAGAGGGGGGAAAGGGGAGGTGTGGAGAGGAGAAGGGGGGGAGAGGAGAGGGGGGGGGAGGAGAGGGGGGGAGAGGAAGGGGGGGAAGGAGAGGTGGGTAGAGGAAGAGAGGGGGGAGAGGAGAGGGAAGGGGGGGGAGAGGGAGTGCCTTTTTACTTCAACCCAAACCCAAACCCAAACAACCATTTGCAGGCAGTGCTTTTTTACCTCTAACCATATATTCATTTTCAAACCAAATTAAGGGCACTCACAGTGCTGTAGACATTTGTCAGTGTCATTCAGAGCTCTGATTGAGGCACACCACTTGCAGAGACTGATTGAGGCACACCACTTCCTGGTTTTATAGTCCCTCCCCCTCCCTTCAGCAGGGGCAGTAGAGAGAATGGGGAATTTTGTAAAAACATTAATATCTCTGTCAATTTTCATAGACGGGAAAAATCCTCGGCACACAAGCGGCGGAGGGGGGCTCTGAGCGAGGTGGCCAAAAATGACGGCCATAGGTGGCTGCGTACTCTCGGAAATCGCAGCACAGAAAGCCTAAACCGGTCAAGAACAGACTTTTAGTAATATATAGATGTGGCAAAAAAAATTCAAGCTATCTTTTTTCAAAATGCAATTTCTGATGAACATTTTCCCCAGTTAGCGAAGGTCATTGATGAGCAGGAGGATTCATGCGAATCATTTGAAGAATACGCAGCTGTCATAGACTAATTAATTAAAGAATACAATGAAAGGTTCACTGACTTTGAGGATCATGACATCATACTCAAATTAGCATTTCAACCTCACCTAGTTGATGTCTCCAAGGCTCCTAGAGAACTACAGATGGAATTGATTTGAGCTCTCAGAAGATGACACTTTAAGTGGCAGTGGGAGTGGCGGCGCCTAACGGCAGCGTCTCGACTACAGTCGTCTGTCTTTTTTAATTGTTGTCTTGTTTAATGTATGTCTTGAGTTTTTATTTTATTTTTTTTTAGCTGTGTATATGTGAGGGGTGGTGGGGGTGCTGTGGGGGAAACCGTTTTAAATCTCTTCCCTGTGCGGGGACCCGACTATTCCCTGTCGGGTCTCAGATGTCGTTGGGTCTAACATTGTGGAGCCGGTGGCGACCTCCGGCCGGGACTAACCTGAGGGCTCCAGTTGCAGAGCCTGCGGAACTGAGATCGCGGAGCTGGCCAACTTCGGAGCGGGAAGAGCTGTGGTGGCGTGCGGCTGCGACCCGACTTTGGAGTTCGGAGGCACCGGCCGCAGACCCGGTGGACAGGAACATCGGGAGCTCGCAGGTCCCTGGTGGGAGACCGCTTTTCCGAGCTCCGCAACGGCGACTTCTCCCGCTGGAACCGCGGGTTTAAAGGACATGGAGTGGAGGCCTAACATTGCCCGGCACGGCTTAAACGGCCTCAGGACTTACCATCGCCCGCCGGGGGTTTTAACATCGGAGCCCCAGTTCGCCTCGACACTGCAGTGGGACTGCTGAACCGCGGGAGAAGGAACAAAGGGAAGAGATAAAGACTTTGCCTTCCATCACAGTGAGATGTTGGAGACTCACTGTGATGGATGTTTATGTAAACTGTGTTAAGTGTGGGTCTTGGATTGTTTTGTAATGTAAAAAACTGTAGAAATGATATTTCGTTCAAACCTAGGTTTGAATGACAATAAATAGCCTTCTTTAATGTCCTTATTTGACGCTAAGAAAGATCCGATTAAAATATGGAAAAATGCAATAGAATACCCACGTCTTCGGCAACATGCACGAAAAATGCTTTCTTGCTTTTCAACCACATTGCTGCAAATCTACATTCACCAGACTGATTCCTGGGATGGCAGGACTTTCATATGAAGAAAAACTGGATAGACTCGGCTTGTACACGCTAGAATTTAGAAGATTGAGGGGGGATCTTATAGAAAATTCTTAAGGGGTTGGACAGGCTAGATGCAGGAAGATTACAGGAAGTCCAGAACTAGGGGTCACAGTTTAAGGATAAGAAGGAAGTCTTTTAGGACCGAGATGAGAAAATCATTTTTCACACATAGGTATGTTACAAAACTTACCTTCAGCG
Source organism: Amblyraja radiata (assembly GCF_010909765.2). Taxonomy (NCBI): domain Eukaryota; kingdom Metazoa; phylum Chordata; class Chondrichthyes; order Rajiformes; family Rajidae; genus Amblyraja; species Amblyraja radiata. The sequence goes on from NC_045964.1 coordinate 20,328,227, forward strand.
GCACTGCAATTCTGCCACTGGCCATGTGCGCGATTTTGGCGCATTCGAGGGGGGGGGGCGGGGTTAAAGCGGGTTTTTTTCCCGACCTTGTCCTGAATTATATTTGTTGGAGTGCAAGATGTTGCTAAAGAATCGTTCCTACGGCCGTAGTTTTTTTTTTAAATTCACCCGACAAGTTAATCGCTGGAATGATTTTAAAATCAGCTTCTGAAGTCATTAATGCCGACAACTGGGACGGATTTTATGGAGGACCAGGTAAAAGAAAGTAGTTTATTTTTATGTATAAAAGTGTTTCTTAAGATGCATTTAATTCACATTTTAAATTGCGAAACGGTGATTTTCTTCCCCGAAGAACCGGCAGTGTATTTGCTGCCGATATGGGGGACTAAATTCACCGCATCCTGAACGTTCCAAATGGTCCCGTTCCAGAAAATCCCACTCGCAAGCTGATTTAAATGGCCATTAATTTACAGGTATTAAACATTAAATTCCTTCCATTTGGCCTATAAACCCATGACAATGAGATTTAAAAATTATGTTATATTCTGAATTCTTGTGTGAATGTTATTTGGACACAGGCTATTTAAAAATGTTAATCTTTTCTTAAGAAATGGATAGATGTTTAGATCTAGTAATTGAATTTTGTAATTAGCTACAATTAGGTAACTAACTAATTATATGCTTTAATTTCAAGTCATGTAAGTAAGATTGTTTCATATTTGTTTCAGAATGCTTCAATCTATAATAACTGAAAATTTCTTTCAGTTCTCTTAAATTTTAAGAAAGTTATCGGCTTTTAAATGTTCTCGATCACAGCTTTTGTGTTAAGTCAATGAAAAAGCAATAAGGAACAAGATGCAAATTTCCGAGTATGAAAATGGCCATAACCTTTTTAATACTGAAGATATGAAAGTGAATTAGGTTTCAAATTAAACTTTTTATGCTTTATCTGATGGGATAAATTAAAGACTTGATTTTTAAAATCTCTAAATTTTGTAACATTGTTACAGAGAGTGGTGAATCTGTGGAATTCTCTGCCACAGAAGGTAGTTGAGGCCAGTTCATTGGCTATATTTAAGAGGGAGTTAGATGTGGCCCTTGTGGCTAAAGGGATCAGGGGGTATGGAGAGAAGGCAGGGATGGGATACTGAGTTGGATGATCAGCCATGATCATATTGAATGGTGGTGCAGGCTCGAAGGGCCGAATGGCCTACTCCTGCACCTATTTTCTATGTTTCTATGTTTCTATTAGCTGAAACTGCATACTTCCATGTTGCAACCAAATATTCAAATGCTAATTTCCGAGTATGAAAATGGCCATAACTTTTTTAATACTGAAGATATGAAAGTGAATTAGGTGTCATATTAAACTTCTTTTTATGCTTTATCTGATGGGATAAATTGCAGACTTGATTTTTAAAATCTTAAAATGTTGTAACATTGCTACAATGAGTCAATTCACCGGTCAGCACCAGCTACAACCTATGATAACCTACGAGAACCTTCGACCTCCTGGCGACTCAACTATGGCACGAAAATTCTCGCTACTCTCCATGGCGGTTTCATTCTGGTCGCCGCTAATTATTCAACATGTTGAAAAATTAACGGCTACCATAATGAGGCTGCCACTAGTTCCCAGAATGCGGTAACTCACGACCATGAAGGTGACCACCCGCGACCATGTGGCGACCGCAGAGTATCCTACAGTCGCCTAAAGACCCCGCCCGAAGGCTCGTTAGTCGCTGGGACCCCGCCCGAAGGCTCGTTAGTCGCTGAGACCCCGCCCAAAGGCTCGTTAGTCGGTGGGACCCCGCCCAAAGACTTGTTTGTTGGCTGACTCCGCTTAAGGCTCGTTAGTCGCTGGGACCCCGCCCGAAGGCTCGTTAGTTGCTGGGACCCCGCCCAAAGGCTCGTTAGTCGGTGGGACACCGCCCGAATGCTCGTCGGTCAATCGGTGGAACTTGAAGAGAGCTAGAGACATTGGATGCGAGGGGCAAGGGCCGGTTGGAGGGTGAACTGTGGTAATGCCTCCAGCACCTTCAAGGTCGGCTGCAAGAGGTGCCGCCGGGATACAAAGATGGCCGGACGAGGAGAGGGACATCAGTTCGTGGGAAATACTCCAGTGGACCTAGCGCACGGGCCGACCGGACTTTTGACTTGCAAATGGTGCCAAAACACGGCGGCGCCTGCATGTGTAAATATGCAAAAGGAATTTCACTGTGCAGTGGGACATGTGACAAATAAAGCACTATTGAACCATTGCAACGGCCGAAGCATTTCAGATGGACATTGATTGCTGGGCCTGACAATGGTGATTATTGATATCAGGGCTGACACAAATGGCAGAACATCGAACAGTGGATATATAGATTTGAGAAGATTGTTGCTTCAAGAAGCAAAATTGAAAATTATTGTGCCGGGGGAAGTGTAAGTTATTTGATATCTTCTAAGATAACCCAGTTTCTGACAGCTTGTACTTAACTTTGCTAATTTTGCAGATTGCTATTTCTCATGAGATTTTCAGGAGTATTCATTCTTTTCTATGTAAAATCCCTGCAGTATGAACTAAAAGTGTTCTGACATTTTGATCATTATAATCTTTCTTTGAGGGCTCCTGTCATAATTTGCAAAAGTTCCACGTTTGTCAAATACTTCGGTGCCATCAATGCAAACTGGGTTATCTCCTGAAGTCGATCACATCCTGAAGTCGATCACTGTCTCCTTTGTCTTGCTGACATGGAGAGAAAGGTTGTTGTCTCGACAGAAGGTCACAAGATTCTCAATCTCCTTCCTGTACTCCGTCTCATCATTATTTAATATCCGGCCCAGAATGGTGGTGTCATCTGCAAATTTGTAAATTGAATTGGATTGGTCTTGGCTGCGTAGTCGTGGGTGTACAAAGAGCAAAGAATGGGGCTGACAACGCATCATTGCGGAGCACCAGTGTTTGGGATTATCATAGAGGATGATTTGGCCCCGATCCTCCACTTGATCAGGAAGACGAGGATCCAGTTGCAGAGATGAGTGCTAACTCTAAGTCCTGCGAGTTTGGTGATGAGCTGGGTTCATCAAATACTTACAAGGGTTTATTTCTTCTGGTTGTTGCTGCAATGCTACATGATTCTGATGCTTTCTGTGGTCATTTAGTCTTTGAAAAGTCCATATAGAGTGTCATAGTGGACACTGAGAGTCATTATTCTCCCTTCTCCACTAAAACCTCAAGTACAATGCAGATAAATCTCTCCAGTGTTTTGCTTTGGTCAGTCTTTCCAGGTCACATTCACTTCTAGAACCTGATCCAGCCACAGCACACCTTCTCCTTATAAGAGGTGCATTCTAGAGTCAAGTATTGCAAGTTCCTAACAACATTGTCCATGCTGCTACAGCTTGAATTCATTAAATTTAGTTAGCTGTAAATAGAAAGCCTTATAAGGAGCAAGCAACAAAGAAGGTACTCTCTTGTCTCCTTAACGCCAAAGAGTCAGGAGCCAATTATTTATCCTGATTCCTGTGCCTTTTTTTGAAGCAATTCAATTTACCCTCCAATATATTTTGATTATTTACTAGCTACATGCTAATTTATAGAATGAGACATGCTTTGGCATTTCCAGGATCTAATTTGCAAGCCAACGTAAATATTCTATTGCAATTTTAAAAATATTGACCTTTGCTTCAAAACTGGCCCAAAGAACTGAATTCTAGAGATGAGCCAAGAGTGATTTTAGACTTGTAGACTTTGGAGATACAACCCAAAAAAGCTCCTATGGCCGATCAAGTCCGCGCCGACCAGAGATCACCCCATACACTAGAACTATTCTACACACTAGGGACAATTTACAATTTTTTACCGAAGCCAATTAACCTACTAACCTGTATGTCTTTGGAGTGTGGGAGGAATCCAGAGCACCCGGGGAAAGCCCATGCGGTCACGGGGAGAACATACAATCTCCATACAGACAACAGCCGTGGTCAGGATCGAACCTGGGTCTCTGGTGCAGTAAGGCCGCAACTCTACCGCTGCACCACAGTGCCGCCCCAAAGTGACGGTAGAGGTGCGATAATTGGGAGGTCAGAGGGTGGGTTTATGGAGCTGATCAACATGTTTCTCCCACAGCCGCTGGGACATTGTGCTTTTGAAGGCAGGCACCTGGGGCAGTTGCTACAATTGCCAGCCATCTCAAGCTAAAACTTGAGATATTCGTCCTTGGGAACACATAATTCGATTGAAGGTATTGCTGTGTCCTCAAGAATTTATGGCCTGCATTGTTCTTAAATTGCATGCTACTTAATTTCATAACAGTGACATGTCATTAATCACAAGCCCATTAACATGGCTGTGGCATGTGCTTGAGCAACATACACATTGAGGATTATGTTGCAATTTTGCATTGCATGGGAAAGTACTGATCACATTTAGGGATAAACCTGTGGCTGAAATTTTAAAACACCTTGCAATATGCAGTAGATTTTCTCAGCCATTACTTCCCTAAATTAGCAAAGAGATGGTTTTTATTCTAAATGACATGTCACCTTCATGAAAAATGCAGTTTATTACTTAGGCAATAGAAAAAAAAGCAGGGCTGTAATTGATGGTTGCTATAGCAATGTAATGAATATAATCACTTAAATGAGCTAATTATATAAAGCTCAATGAAATCTATTGATGTTTGGCAATAGACCAGCTGTTGTTTCACATTCATAGTTCTATATAACCTACTTGGTTGCAGGTTGATCCAAAAAGTGCCTTGATATACTAATGTTTGAACAGACGCTATTTATTAAAACACTGCAGTTAAAATGATTAATTTAATCGTTAATTTTGGGGCTTCTACTTTAAAGTTACTGAATAAATCAAACATTGCTTATCACCTGGGACTCCTGGAGTTTTATTAGTGGAGACGATGGGGACATATGGTTACCACCATAATTTACATTGGTTGATTAAGCAAAATCTGTGTAGGACTTGAGGATTTGTAAAGACGCTTTGTGAATTGGAATAAACAGTTCTATCCATTTCAATACCAAACCAATGGAACTTGTTACTGTGTAGGAAGGAACTGCAGATATAAGAGTTAAGAGTGTTTTATTGTCATATGTCCCAGATAGAACAATGAAATTCTTACTTGCTACAGCACATCAGAATATGTAAACATAGTACACTAGAATATGTAAACATAGTATAATAAACGAGAGAAAAACTAGTTCAGTGTGTACACATACTCACAAGTACGCACATACACATATATATATAATATATATCTATATTACTAAAAGTAAGATCTTGACCACTTCCTGTTTTTCTGTTTCATGATATTTGAAAAAAACGCTGCCACTTACGGCTGTGATTTTTGGCCATCTTCGTCAGAGTCCCCCTTCGCTGCGCAGGCCAAGAGAATTTTTCCCATCGATGAAAAATAAAAGAGTTGTTAATGTTTTTAAAATGTTGACATTCTCTCTGCTGCCCCTGCTGGTGGGAGGGGGAGGGACTATAAAACCGGGAAGTGTTGTGCCTCACTCAGTCTCTGCAAGATGGTGGAAGCGAGAGGGTCACGTCTCTCTGACCTGTGCATAATACTGAACACATGTCTACTCAACTGTGTGCCCTTAATGTGGTTTGAAAATGAAAATGTGGTTGCTTTGAAATGCTGAACTGCAAATGGTTGTTGGTGGTGGTAACTGCTTTGAAATGCTGCACTGCAAATGGTTGTTGGTGGTACTAACGACAACTTCCTGTTTGTACTGTATATTGATTTTAGATAAAACGCTACCCCTTACAGCTGTGATTTTTGGCCATTTTACTCAGTCAGTGGAGGGGAGGAGGAGAGGTCACGACTCTGTCTGAGCTGTGAATCAACTGAACACACTGAATGTCTACTGAATGGTGAGTGTGGTGTTTATGGTGGTTTTATGGTGGTTTCACCCTGCTTGAAATGGTATGAAACTACATTTGAATGTGGTGGCCTTGCACCCTGCATGAAATGGTATAAAACTGCACTTCAATTTGGTTGTCTTGCACCCTGCTTGAAGTGGTATGAAACTGCACTTGAATTTGGTGGCCTTGCACCCTGCTTGAAATGGCATTAAACAGCACTAGCATTTGGTGGCCTTGCACCTTGCTTGAAGTGGCATTAAACTGCACTTGAGTTTAGTGGCCCTGCACCCTGCTTGAAGTGGTATGAAACTGCACTTGAATTCGGTGGCCTTGCACCCTGCTTGAAATGGTAGGAAACTGCATTTGAATTTGGTGGCCTTGCACCCTGCTTGAAGTGGTAGGAAACTGCACGAGTTTGGTGGCCCTGCACCCTGCTTGAAGTGGTATGAAACTGCACTTGAATTCGGTGGCCTTGCACCCTGCTTGAAATGGTATGAAACTGCATTTGAATTTGGTGGCCTTGCACCCTGCTTGAAGTGGTGGGAAAATGCACTTGAATTTATTGGCCATGCACCCTGCTTGAAATGGTAGGAAACTGCACTTGAATTTGGTGGCCTTGCACCTTGCTTGAAATGGTAGGAAACTGCATTTGAATTTGGTGGCCTTGCACTCTGCTTGAAATGGAATTTCAAGGAATAGCTGTGAGTCAACTGCCAGGCCACCAGCCATGAGTGAGCTGCCAGCAGATCAGGCTTGAGTGATTGAGCTGCCAACCCAAGAATCCATTTGGCGCACAATGTCCATACTAGCCCTCTGGAAACCAGTCCCTTCAGCCTACACCCATACTAGCGCTCCAGAAAGCATATCTTTCATTCATTGTTCTTTATCTCTCTACATCATCGTCTATATTCCTCGTTTCTCTTTTCCTTAACTAGTCTGAAGAAGGGTCTTGACCCGAAAAGTCATCCTATTTCTTATCTCCAGAAATACTGCCTGTCCTGTTGAGAACGTCATTACTTTCTTTCTCAAGATAAGCAATCAGTGACAGAATCCTCATTGGGCCAACATTTCAGCCATTGAGGCTCTAATTACACCGAGCCAGCTCTGATGGGCAGGTCAGACCATTTACTTGCTCAACTCCAGTCTCATTGAACACTTGCACTCTGGTCACCAAAGCCTACTAGATGTTCTTGTTGCTAATCATTGTAACTTCTCTTCCCATTCCCATACTAACCTTTCTGTGCTGGAACTCCTCAATTGGCAGAGTGAGCCCTTATGCAAACTGGAGGAACAGCACCTTGGGGACTTACAATTCAATGGTATGAACATTGAATGCTCCCATATGCAGCTCTTCAATCCTGTCTCACACCTCCTGCGTTTAGCTCTGGTCTTTGTTCCAACCATCTGTAAGTCATCCCCCCCCCCCCGCCTGTGTCCACACTTTGTCCTGCCTCTCACCTCTTCCATATTTCTTCTCCACCCTAAAATCAGTCTGAAGAAAGGTCTCGACCCAAAACATCACCTATCCATGTTCTCCAGAGTTGCTACCTGACCCGCTGAGTTACTCCAGCACTTTGGGTTCCTATGTCTAGAAACAAACATTTTACTATAATTTCCATCATGGCACAATATTATCAAGAAAACAAAAGAAATGACTCAAGGATGTTCTCAAATCCTCCTTTAAAAAAAGTGCAAAATCATGAAAATCACTGGGAACTGAGAAGGGACACTTGGGGTGGCATTGAGAAACTCAATCCCATTCATTGGGAGCCCAGCATAAATGGAAGACCAAACTTCCCAATCTACCCCCATGGCCCTCCCTGTCACGCAACCCTTGTCCCCAGTATAGAAGAGTCTGGACATCCAATTTTGCCATCAACAACCACCTGAGAACCTACAGAACAGGATTCATCCTCAATCCTGCCGAAGAAGCAAACAAAATGTATTTTGTCATTGGTGACTTGCACTTTACTTGCATCAGTCAGCATCGGGTTTTAATGGAATCTGCATGTGGAATATTTAGAGTTTGCAGACTTTTTATACAAATCACATTAAAACTGCATGCTATGATTACTTTCATCTTGATCATTCTGCATCTTGCAATGGTGTAAATGGTCGCTCTCAACATGGGACTTCATCAGGGCTGCTGGGTGATGTTGAGACACAGACTGAAAATTACCATGTCCACCCTTCCCTTCCCTCCTTTTGTGGTGTTTTAAGCTGCTGCCATGTTGCTGCAATGTGGAAAATTCCTGTAACACCAGGAATCAATGTGCCAATACCATGGCATTGCAGCCTCTGCACGCAGTCAGGGAGCTAAAATCTGCTTTTAACATAGTTTTGCACAATTTCATGAATTTTTCCTGTGGATCTGATTGGGAACTCGTGCATTTCCTTAGAAGGGTTAGGAAGTTCAACATTTCCCCCTCAACTCTCACCAACTTCTACAGATGCACTGTAGAAAGTATTTTAGCGAGGTACATCACAACATGGTTTGGGAACAGCTCCGTCCATCAACGCAAATAATTGCAGAGAATTGTGGATGCAGCTCAGACCATCACACAACCACAGACCTCCCTTCCATTGACTCCCTCTCCATTTAAAGAACCCGCCCACTCCCTCTTCTCCCCTCTCCCATCAGACAAAAGGTATTTAAGTGTGAAAACGCACATGTCCAGATTCAGGGACAGTTTCTTTCCAGCTGTTATCAGGCAACTGAACCATCCTACCAACAACTGGAGAACAGTCCTGAGTTACTACGTACCTCAATGGAGACCCTTGGACTATCTTTGATCAGACTTTACTGGACTTTATATGCTCTAAATATTATTCACATCATTCCCTTAATCATATATATATACACTGTGGATGGCGCAATTGTAATCATGTATTGTCTTTCCGTTGACTGGTTAGCACGCAACAAAAGCTTATCACAGTACCTTGGTACACATGACAATAAACTAAACTCAAACTTGCTGTGGTTTAGAACAGGAGAATAACAATAAGTGCAGTTTCTGTACCTGATGGAAACCAAACAAAAGTATTTTTGAGGACAACTTCATAAATATAGCATCCGGCATAAAGTTCAGGAGGAATAAATTATTTAGTCATGGTTGATTGTTTGCAACAAAATGTTGGACATTTAATTTCAATAGACAATAGTCATAAAGAATCTCTTCCATCAAATTCTATTTTTCTTCCTGTTTCACTGGCAATATATATACTGTAATTTCAATGGATTTGAATTAGAGATACAGTGCGGAAACAGGTCCTTCGGCCCACCGAGCTCTCACCAACCAGCTGATCCCTGCACATTAACACAATGCATACACACACTAGGGACAATTTACACTTATACCAAGTGTAGAAATCCAAGTCAATTAGCCTACAAACCTGTACGTCTTTCGAGTATGGGAGGAAACTGAAGATCTCGGAGAAAACCCACACGGCCACGGGGAGAACGTACAAACTCCATATAGACAGCACCCGTAGTCGGGATCGAACCAGGTTTCCAGCACTGCAAATGCTGCAAGGCAGCAACTCTACCGCTGCACCACCATGCCGCCCAATTATATCCTAATAACATCTTAACCCAATTTATATCTTAATAAGAAATATTTACATCCTATTATGATATATTTGTGACAATCCTGCATCATGAAACACTATTTTGCAATTCTACTGCTGTGCCGCCATGCCGCCCTTATACAAATGAAAACTCCTTATCTGATAATAGAAAGTGACTTCTGGGAAAATGTGATACTGTAATCTAAAGCAGTTTTATTTTAAATGAATTTAATGACTTAAGTCTATAGTTTGTGGAACAGATTACTGAACATAGACACAAAAAGCTGGAGTAACAGACTGAGGAAGAGTCTCGACCCGAAATGGCACCCATTCCTTCTATCCAGAAATGCTTTCTGTCCTGCTGATTTACTCCAGCATTTTGTGTCTATCTTCAGTTTAAACCAGCATCTGCAGTTCCTTCCTACGCATATCAAAAAGCCTTAACGCTGCTGATTGCAATTACTTTGTTTTATTATGCTCTCATTTATTATGCTCTCATACTGTCTTTGATCAGACTTTACTAGCTTTTCCTTGTACTAAACATTTTGTCTGTTATCATGTATCTGTACACTGTGAATGGCTCAATTTAATCAGCCATGATCATATTGAATGGCGGTGCAGGCTCGAAGGGCCGAATGGCCTATTCCTGCACCTATTTTCTATGTTTCTATGTTTCTATGTCTCTACGCTGTCCGGTTAGCACACACAAAAGCTTTTTACTGTACCTCGGTAAACGTGACAATAAACCTAAACTAAACTAAACTAAATTTCAGTTTTGGTATTGGATCTGTTGACAATTTGCCCAAATTCCACAGGAAAAATGAAGTTAAAAACTTTGCACTTAAGCTATTTTAGATAAATTAGAACTAAGTGAAATACTCATTACTAAGAGAGTTATATCTAGTAATCTACTAGAGCACTCTCCAGTAACAACTGGAGAACAGTCCTGAGCTACTATCTACCTCATTGGAGACTCTGGGACTATCTTTAATCGGACTTTACTGGACTTTATCTTGCACTGAAAGTTATTCCCTTTATCATGTATCTGTACACTGTGGATGGGTCAATTGCAATCATGTATTGTCTTTCCGCTGACTGGTTAGCACGTTACAAAAGCTTTTCATTATACCTCGGTACACGTGACAATAAACTAAACTTAAAACATCAAACTGCAGAGAGATGCATTATGCAATGCACATTTCTTATTGTTATGGTGCATCATCTTGCCCCTCATCATTGTACAACAGCACAATGAGTTAATCTGTTGCACCTTCTTAAAACCACTTTCAAAGTAATTTTTCTTTTGGAAAGGTAATGTTCTTATTTTAATCTCTCACATTATTCTGAGAAGCAAAGGTATCATAAAATATGTCATAATCTGATGAAACATGCTGCTGTGGTTCAGGCAAATGAATAATTAATCTAAATGAAATGTAATATATTTTCTGAATGAGCTGCAGATATATTTGCAACCTTATAATAGGAGTCACGGTGTTAAAATTGTGATTTTTAACCTAAAAAACAAAAAATTGTGAGACACAAGGAGCTGCAAATGCTGGAATCTTGAGCAAAATACAAAGTGCTGGGATAACTCAGCAGGGCAGGCAGCATCTCTGCCTGGATGGATAAACGCTATTTCAGGTTGAATCCTTTATTCAGACTTCAACTTCAGACTTTAGATAGACAGATGGTTGGACAAAGGCCAGCAACCAGTCTCACACCTTCAGTCGTTTCATCTCTGGCCTTGGTCCAATCATCTGCCTTTCAACCTACCTCCCCCTCACCTGTATTTACCTATTACTTGCCAGGCTATGTCCTGCTCCATCTCTCTTCCAGCTTTCTTCCCCCACCCTACTTTCTATAGTTGGGAGGAATAGTAGCGCTGTAGTAGTGTTGCTGCCTTACAGTGTCAGAGGCCTGGCATGTCCATGATGGTACCTCTACAGATACACTTGTTCGAAGTTAGACTTTAGAAATACAGTACGGAAGCAGGCCCTTTGGCCCACTGTGTCTGTGTCAACCAGCGATCCCCATTCACTAGCACTATCCTACACACTAGGGACAATTTTACAATTTTACCAAAGTCAATTAACCTACAAACCTGTATGTCTTTGGAGTGTTGAGGAAACCGGAGCACCCGGAGAAAACCCACGCAGTCATAGGGGGGAATGTACAAATTCTATACAGACAGCACCTGTAGTCAGGATCGAACCCAGGTCCCTGGTGCTTTAAGGCAACAACTCTATCGCTGCACCACCATGCCATCCCCCGTGTGGTATGTTTTGTGCAGTGTAATATACAATTAGTGAAACAATTCTGAGGTGGAGCTGTCCATTGTGGGCTTCTGCTTTTAGGATTCAGCAGATTTATATTTTGGCATGAAATTGACTTTGCATATTAGTGCCTCCAAGTCAGATTTTTTCACAGTGAACTAATCACAGACATTAAACATCACCGTCCAAGGAGAAAATCGTCAATCAAACCATTAATTAAGATGCAGATTGGAAACATTATTTTAAGTACACTCATGAATTTGATCACACTGGTTGTTGAGCACAGGAGTGGTAAGACACATTTGAAAGAGTGTTTAACTCTTTCCTAAATCAAACTACTTTATCAGAAAAGTGCAGTAAAGCTCCTATTTTGTGGGTAAAAAAAAACCACACACACATATACATACAATCAGATCAACAAGATCAGTCTATAATCATTGTGTAAGCTTAACTAGTGTGTGATAGATAAAGTGACTCTGTTGTCAGCATTGCTGGTGGCCAGGTTATGAAGGCAAATATATCAATTTGGACTTGAAGTATACAAGACGGCAGCTCTTTTGTACAGACTCAGTGTGGTCCACTATCTTACACTCTTGTACTTAGTATGACTGTACCTAATGTATTGTAGGATTGTCATTGAACTGTACGCAAAAAAAATGTCATTATACTTAGGTACGCATGAAAATAAAGTACCATAACCATTGCTATTTCTCTGTGTGCCTGTGTGTCTGTCTGTGTGTAGATGGCTGCGTGCTTGTGTGGGGAATAGATATGCACGTTTGCATGTAGATGTGTGCAAGCATGCCTGTGTGAGTATGCGTGTGTGCTGTGTGCATAGATATATGTGTCTGTGTTTGGCATGCACTCTGCAGTCGAAAACATTCCACCTTGCTCTGCAGTCCGGGTTCCGGTATGATGGAGAATCATTGAGGCGATCGAGGGTGTAGTGTCCAGCTGTGCTCAATGTAAACTGGCATCTTGGAGAAAGGAAAGGGAATAAAAATACTGTTTATGAAATAAAACTTTGACACATCGCCCTTTGCCTTAAAGACAGGTTTTAATTCCACCATGATGGAAGCTACGTTCCAAGAAATATTATGTGAAATATATTAGAATAGTTTAGTCTATACATACATTTTGAAGATGAACCTCACATGAAGGAAGCTCTGGACATGTTGTGGAATCAAGTTGTTGTTAATACATTATAAGACTTGATGACTGTTGATTGTGGCTGTGACTCGCTTGCCTCACATTGGAAAAGTCATGGGTTCAATACCCACTGTGGAACCTTGGGGACGACGTTGACAGTGGCAATTTAGTGCAATGTTGAAGGTGTGTTGCATTGTAAGGATGTGTTCAACTGAACACCTGTTCTTCAACTGAATAATACCTGTTCTTCAACTGAATTTTTAAATGAACACTCTGTGTGCACTTTCTTGTGAATGGAGCAGATTTTCTGGGAATAGTCAAAGAGTAACAGGATAGTTGGCCTAATGTTCCAGGCATTACTTATCCCACAATGAATGTAATTATTTGCTGGTCATTATCACATTATTGTTCGTCGAGCTTTGTTCTGTGAACATTTATTGTAGCATTTCCTACATTACAACACTGTAACAGCACAACTTAAGAACTAGACTGGGTGCAGTAAGCAATGAAATTTCCTTAGCTCAATAAAGTCATAATGAACACAAACATTAGTCTTTCATACCTCAAAGTGAGTTTCAGAGCAACTATCTTACCGAATTGTCAAAGCATTTCACATTATGTTTTTGCGGGGAGTAGTGTTTGTAGATCATTGTGAGAATCTGTACTGGGACCAGTGATAGATGCTCCTCCAATTCGATGTGTTAGGATTGTTACACTATTGGATGCGTTAGACAAGAGTTATAATGAAAAGTCAAGGACCCTTCCAATCATAGACCCCCCACCACCACGATCTTCAGCTGCTCCAAAGCCCGCCATTGCACATTTCTGCTAATGAAGGTATACTGAATGGAATTCAGATGGAGGCTGAGTGTAATGGATTCAAGGTGGCTGGTGGCTATGGGCATGATTGAGGTGTATCCATGATTAGGGAAGGTTAGGACCCTAGAATTGACTGGGACTATATTGTGGTGGGTCAGACGATGAAGGAAAGTAGCAGATGATTGTGAAGTAGGAAGCGGGAGGATTTCATGGACGAGTGTTCGGGAGAATCTGTAGGTGGGCTAATTAGGAGAATGGATCTAAACGTCAGGTGAATTGGGATCCAAGGAGATCGACAATGACTTCAGAAGGTGCTGGATAAGAGGGTGGAGGGCGATGGAGGGGACAATGTTGTGCTGCTGTGGTTGCATAAAGGTTAGTAAGAGAACTTACCTCATGACTATCCCAGTCCATGGGAAGACCTAATTATGCTGAGAATAACGAATAACGATTTCCTGCATGGCATCGTCATCTAATGTTTTCCACAGTGCTCCTAGAGTCATATTATAGCGTGAATAATTGTGTCAGTGGTGTCAAGGTTACCTTTATGTCATGTGGACAGGTAAATCTTTATTATCGCAAAGCCAAATGGGATACTTGATGCAAAACAAAATTTTGCAACCTGGATGATTGATGAAACTCAGCAATGCGATTAACACATTGATGGTCTTAACCTTTATACATAACCTTTGGCTCAGCCACCAAGCACGACATCCGGAGGCTGCAGCAAATCGTCCGATCAGCTGAGAAGGTTATTGGCTGCAAACTTCCCTCCATTGACGAACTGTACACTGCAAGGGCCAGGAAGCCAGCGGGTAAGATCACCTCTGACCCCTCTCACCCTGGCCACAAACTCTTTGAATCATTTCCCTCTGGAAGGCGACTCCGGACTGTCAAAGCTGCCACAGCCAGACATAACAACAGCTTTTTTCCATTCAATAACCAAATATCTGTAGCATCCTTTTGCTCTGGTATTTTATTTAATTCACATGCTTAATCGATAATGTTTTATTATTAATGTTTAATGTTTTATGTGTCATTCCTAACTGTCACTGTATGTCATGTTGTCACGAAGCACGAAGGCAAATTCCTTGTATGTGAATACTTGCCAATAAACTTATTCATTCATTCATCATAAGACTTTGCCTTCTTTGTGTATTACATGCAGACCTGATGATTAACATTTTGAACAACTTAACCTTTGTAAATCACTATTGACTACATAACCTTTGTACATTACATCAGTTCAGTTTAGTTAATTGTCACGTATTCCTGTACAGGTACAGTGATAAGCTTTCGTTACATGCTAACCCGTCAGCGTGAAGACACTACATGATGACAATCGAGCCATTTACAGTGTACAGATATATGATAAAGGAATAACATTTAGTGCAAGGTAAATTCATTCAATTCAATTTTCAATTCAATTCAACTTTAATGTCATTGCACAGATACAAGTATGGGTACAACGAAATGCAGTTTAGCGTCAGTCCGTAGTAATAGTGCAATATAGAAATAAAAATACAGAATAAGCAAACAATGTGGACGGAGAGACTGGAGAAATCTATCGGCGGGACTCCGAGTTCAGCAATGTGATAGTGTTGTTGTAGAAGCTGTTCCTCATCCTACTAGTACGAGACCTGAGGCTCCTGTACCGCCTCCCTGATGGGAGGAGGGCAAACAGTCCATGGTTGGGGTGGGAGGGGTCTTTGATGATCTTCCCGGCCCGTCTCAGACACCGTTTTCGGTGGAGGGCATCCATGGCAGGGAGCGGGGCACCGATGATGTACTGAGCGGTTTTCACCACCCGTTGTAGTGCCTTCCTGTCTGCTACGGTGCAACTGCTGTACCATACCGTGAAGCAGGTGGTCAGGATGCTTTCGATGGTACAGCGGTAAAAGTTGGTCAGGATCTGGGGGGACAGGTGAGCTTTCTTGAGCCTCCTCAGGAAGTAAAGGCGCTGCTGCGCCTTTTTGATCAGCTTGGAGGTGTTGAGGGACCAGGACAGATCCTCCGAGATGTGTACCCCGAGGAATTTGTAGTTGGAGACGCGCTCCACCTCAGTCCCGTTTATATGGATGGGGGTATGTCTGCCCCCTCTGTTCTTCCTGAAGTCAACAATAATTTCCTTCGTCTTCTTGGAGTTGAGGACGAGGTTATTGTTGGCACACCAGGTTGTCAGGTGCTGGACCTCATCCCTGTAGGCTGACTCGTCGTTGTCACTGATCAGTCCTACCACCATGGTGTCGTCGGCAAATTTAATGATGGCGTTGGAGCCATTCTTAGGGATGCAGTCATGGGTGAAGAGGGAGTAGAGGAGAGGGCTGAGCACACAGCTCTGTGGCACGCCGGTGTTCAGTGTTATAGTGGAGGAGGTGAGGTTGTTGACCCTAACAGACTGTGGTCTGTTGGTGAGGAAATCCAGTGTCCAATTGCAGAGGGAGGTGCAAAGCCAGCAAAGTCCAATCAAAAATAGCCCGAGGGTCACCAATGAGGTAGATAATAGTTCAGGACTGCTTTCTACCTCTGGATCGGATGGTTCAGTTGCCTGATAACAGCTTGGGACATAAGTCGTCTTCTCTGTGTATAAATATCTTGGGTGCCAACAAACATTGGAGATGTGCTCACAGCATTTGACTGAGATGTGTCTCCCCTTGCCCAAGTAAAATAAACCAACTGCTGATGGTTAATGTTTCGCATCCTTATTATGAGTTGAGACTTCGACACATGAAGTACCTGGTGATTTGCTTGGTTTGGGAAATGATGCAGGAATGCACAAGTCTATTGACATAGATAGGGTAAACAGTGAGAACCATTTTCCCAGGATGTAAAAATCAAATACCAGCAGGCATAGCATTCAAGGTGAGAGGGGCAAAGTTCAAATGAGATGTATGGGACAACTTTTTTTACATGGAGGGTGATGAGTGACTGGAATCATGTTGCCAAGCAGTTGGTAGTTGGGGCAGATACGTTTGTGGCATTTAAGTGGCTTTTGGATAGGCCTATGGATACATAGGGATTGGAAGGACATGAATTATGTACTGGATGATAAGTGATAGTCTTGGCATTATGTTCAGCACGAATACTGTGGGTCTAAGGGCCTGTTCTTGTGGTGCAATGTTCTATGTTCTACGTTTTTATTAGTTGTTATCCCTTTTCACTTTGGGAAATAACAGTGATTTCCATTCCATAGTGCTTAAAAGATAAGACTACAAAACCCAATTGAGTTTCCAGGCTCCAGTCTCTCAGAAGAAAATGAAATTGCAAATTTGAATCTTGTGTTGTTTCTTGAGCAAGGGGGCCCAAACCTGCAATAAGCTTCTTGGTCCAAATGAAACAAAGTGTGTTGAAATAAAATAAGATGAGCTACAATTTTTTAAACTGACCTGAAGACTCCTTTAAGTATATTGCCAAAGGTTGGATTAAAGACTTGTGTTTGAAGAACATTTCCCTTTGACACATGGACACTCTCTGTTTGAGATTGTTGATTGTTTACAAGCTGGAAAGGGTACAGAGAAGATTTACAAGGATGTTGCCAGGACTAGAGGGTCTGAGCTATAGGGAGAGGTTGAGTAGGCTGGGACTCAATTTCTTGCAGCCCAGGAGAATGAGGGGTGATCTTATAGAGGTTACAAAATCATAAGATGAATAGATCGGGTAGATGCACAGAATCTATTGCCCAGAGTACGTAAATCGTGGACCAGAGGACATAGGTTTAAGGTGAAGGAAAAAGATTTAATAGGAATTTGAGGGATAGCTTTTCCACATAAAGGGTGGTGGGTGTATGGAACAAGCTGCCAGTAGAGATAATTGAGGCAAGGACTATCCCAGCATGTAAGAAACAGTTAGACAGCACATGGTACATGGATAGGACAGGTTTGGAGTGATATGGACCAAACGCAGACAGATGGGACTAGTGTAGCTGGGGCACGTTGGGTCGAAGGACCTGTTTCCACACTGTATCACTCTATGGCTCTATGACACAAAATCATTTGAAATGACTGAAAACCCTTATCCCTATAATAAAGATCAACACAATTTCCTCTGATGAGATGAATACTGGGATAAATTGGGAACTATCAGAAATAAAACAAAATCCATTTTGAAATTGGCATTGGTTTATTACTGCCAAATCACATCATACTATGTACATACTGTAATGGGAAGACATTTGGTCAGGTAGTAACGTTTTGAGGGATATGGGCCAAATGCAGGAAAATGGGACCTGCTTTGATGAGGCATCTTGGTTGGCATGGATAAGTTGGGCTGAAGATCTGTTTCCATGCTGAATGATTCTATGAATACCATCATGCTGTACACAAGCACAACAAATAATGCAAAGAGAAAAATACCAGAGTACAGAACATAGTGTTACAGCATTATAGCGTTAGAGATACGGAGAAAAAGTCAAAGGTCTGCAATGAGGTAGATTGGAAGATCAGGAATGCACGCTAGCATATGGGAGGACTGTCCAGTAGTCTGATAACAGAGGAGAAGAAGCTGTTCTTGAATCTGGCGGTACCTGCCTTCAAGCTTTCACATCTTCTGCCTGACGGAAGAGGAGAGGAGAAGGAATAACCGGGGTTAAAAAGGTCCTTGAATAAATTGGCTGCTTTTCCAAGGTAGCATGAAGTGATACAATTTCTATGATATTTTGCTTAGCTGTGACAGAGAAAGGGCAGATTCACTATATACAGTCTTTGAGGATTAAATGAAATTCTCGAGTCTTTTTTATGTTCCGGCGAAATAAGAATAGATTTCTTCACATGTTGTTTTGTGAAATTGGGGACAAGGTGATGGATTAATGGCCTGAATCTTCCATCTCTTCCTCCATTTATGAAAATCTTATTTTGTCTGCCAGGACACAATGCCAATACAGTCAAGTCATTCTTAGTTTGATAAGGCAAGATTCCCTTTCTCTGCAGCTTTTGGCACTTTTCAATTTCAGCTACAGGCAGATGTATTTGTCAATATCTCGCATGATGGATTTCTGGCTGCCTTTTTGGCATGTGTCAGGAAATCTGCTCTTCTGAATGACTACAATCCTCACAACCAAGTGAACACAATGTTGCTGCAGGATATGTGTGAATAAGTGGAATAAATAAAGAAGGGAGAAAACATCTATTTCAGGGGCAAATGTGTGTAGATTTTATAAGATATATTTTTTAGCCCTAATGCTGTTCTGAATATGGGTTGCTGTCCAAAGGTGAGATCGCTTAGCTGTAATGTAAGATGGGAGATCATTATTTGGAAGGATGATACTGTATATATGGAAAGGTAACAGCTGGCACAATTTTTCATCCCTCATTCACTGAACAACTGATTAAATATCATATTTTCATCTTATCAGGAGTCAAGAATGTTTAATTATCAAATGTACTGACAAATGGACAATGAAATTCTTATTTGCAGCAGTATAACAATTTTAACCCTCCTTCCCATCCAATACTGACCTTTCTGTCCTCGGCCTCCTCCATTGCCAAAGTGAGGCCACACACAAACTGGAGGAACAGCACCTCATATTCTGCTTGGGTAGGGTAGCTTACAAAACAACAGTATGAACAATAAATTTTCCAATTTTAGAACGGGTATCAAAGGTTATGGGGAGCATGCAGGAAAATGGGTTAGGAGATCACAAGGTCAGGAGATCAGCCATGATTGAATGGCGGAGTGGACTGGAAGGGTCGAATGGCCTAATTCTACTCCTATAACTTGTGAACTTGTCACGTCTAACAACCCACCCACACCCCCACACCCCCCACCCCCCCCCATCTCATCCTTCCCCCTCCCCTTTCTCATCTGAATGAGCCAAATGGCCTAATTCTGCTCCTACGACATGAACTCATGAACTTATGTTTTCCTGTTAAATAGGGGTGACAACTGTCAGTTATCTCAGCCAGATATATTAAAGAACTTCTGTAAGATTATTCAGCTCCATGCCCTGCATTTGTCTTTGAATAATCTGCCACGTGAGAGTATTAAAAGTTGCTTGATGACCGTCCATATGGAGAAAATGGTTAGGTTGAATAAGATTACAAACCAAAGCTTTCCTGTTGACTCTGCTATGCCTTCAGTTGCATTCCCAAAATATCATTATCCTGCATGGTTTGATAGTAAATTCTTCAACAAAACAAATCACTTTTTTAGCTGCTGTAACTGATTGGAAAAGTGCCATATAGGTTTCCAGGCACTTGATTGGTGGTCTTTTTGGGATATCGATAATCTGAACAGGTTCTTTCAAAACTGGATCATGAATTAGCTTCTTATTCTGAAAATGACAAGTTTCTGCCATGTAGCAATCTGACACGTGAGCAAAATTTCCAGCGTCAAATGACAAAATGTGTAGGAAGGAACTGCAGACGCTGGCTTACACTGAAGATAGACACAAAATGCTGGAGTATATCAGCAGGTCAGGCAGCATTTCTGGAGAAAAGGAATAGATGACGATTTGCTCCGAGAGAAGGGTCTCGACCCGAAACGTCACCTATTCCATTTTTTCAGAAACGCTACCCGACGAGCTGAGTTACTCCGGAATTTGTGTCTATCTTCAGAACAAATGACATCTTGTTTTCTGAAACCAATGAATGTTTCTTTTTTTTTTTTTTTAAGATATTAAGTCACTTTAAGAACTTTGTACATCCACATCGATTACTGCAGATTTGCAAGAACAACTTTCATGAGTCTGCTGATAAGTTTCTTGAAAAGTTTTGTCAGAACTTTTGTAAGAAATCACTATTTGGAGATTGCTACGTTCGTACTGCCAAGAATATGTTTAGCTGTACAAAGAGGAGCAAGACTATTTACTCACAGTAACTACAACTCACTGTTTAGATTGTGAACTGTTTAGTTCCTGATTAATTATGTCTTTTGTTTTCTCCTGTACTCTGTATTCGAGAGCTGGAAACTCACCCAGACACTTTCTCAGCTAGGCCCAGTGCTGGCAAATCAAACTCTAGTTTTCAGAAATTCTACCTTCATATCATATCAAAAGTACAGAAAGCAACCGTGGTTCTGACACAATGTAGATCAGAATACATTTCTCAATAGACAGAAATACTCTTTGTCTGAAAATAATGAAAGCAGAAATGCTTCTTGCTGAGCTTCTTACTGTTAGTTAATCGAGTTCAGTCTGCCTCTATGATATGATATGATATGATAGAACTTTATTTATCCCAGGAGAGAAATTGGTCTGCCAACAGTGATAGAATACCACCAGATACATGAAACATCAAAATAAAGTGATGAGTCGAAAGTCCAGGATTGGGGATGTGCAAAGATTGGGGAGGGGGAAGGGCAGTTAGTCTACTCCACGACAGAAACGGGAGGAGTTATACAGTTTGATAGCCACAGAGAAAATGATCTTCTGTGGCGTTCTATGCTGCACAGAACAGTACTTTAGCACTGAAGACCACTCAGCTCCAATGTTCAGAAGATTGTTGGCTGATTCAAAAATCACCAGGCAACATATAGGAGAATCATAATCAGAACTAGAAATGCTCCAGCACCATAGTGCTGTGTCACTATTGTTAAACTGGGTCCAATATATTAGAGCTCGAAGCAAAGATGTATATGGCGAGAAACTGTCTTGCTTGCTTTTACACTCCTCATCAGGGAAAATTAGACTGGGATTATTGGAGATGCTTAATTTTTAATCTGGTCTGATTTTTTCTTGAATACAGCAATTATATTGGAAAGCAAGGTTAGGACTTCTGCTTTCGTAAGTTTTTGATTGAATGTGAAAAGGTAATTTTGTCCTGGTTCCACTCAGTTTCCTTTTCTATTCCATCATCTGTTTGGCCCATTTGTGAAAATCAATGAGCTACAATTCCAAAGATAATAAACAACTCATTGTCAGTGCCTTACTTCTTCAGTCACCAAAGGATGCCTTAACAAATTGAATAGAATGAAAAACAGTTTTGGAAAGACAATAAGGTAATCCAAGAAATTGTCATTTGTTAATCTCTATGGAAAAATAGAGATTTTCTCATAAAATCAGTTAGCAATGAACTAAGAGCTGGAGTAGGACAGTTCACTAGTGCAGTCACAAGAACTCTAGAGCCAATCATATACTTGCAACAGTGATGCAGCCAGTAGTGCTGCTGCCTCACAGCGCTACAGATCCAGGTTCTATCCTGACCTTGGGCGCTGTGTGTGTGTAATTTACACATTCTTTCTGTGACCACAGGGGATTCCTCCGGGTGCTCCAGTTTCCTCCCACATTCCTAAAGATGTATGGGTTGGTGGGGCAATTTCTCCTCATGTGTCAGGAGTGGATGAGAGAGTGGGATGACACAAAAATAACGTGAATGGGTAATCGATGGTCAGCGTGGACGTGATAGAGAAATGAGAAACTACAGATGCTCATTTACACAAAAGGACACGAAGTGCTAGAGCAACACAGTGGGGAGAACATGGATAGAACATGGATATAGGATCTTTATATCTTCTATAGCCACAGGCAAAGTTCCCGATGACTATAGAGTAACCAATGTTTTTCCTTTGTTGAAGTGGGGAGATAGAAAATTATATCCTGATAAACTTCACATCAATGGTAGGGAAGCTATTGGAGAGGATTCATGGGAATAGGATTTATTTGTGTTTGGGATTGTGCTAATTGGGGACAGTCAGCATAGTTTTGCCCACTACATGTCTCGTCTTACAAACTTGATTAAACTTAAATGTCTTCTTGTCGTGTTGCTTCACTTTTCCAAGTCACTGCATAACACAGGCTCTGGCACGTGGGTTGAAGACCTTGAGATCTTCTGGTTTGCAGGGCTCTGGGAGGAGGGGGCATGTAAGTAAGTGCTCCATAGTTTGGGTTGTCTCCCGCAGTCACATTCGGTTGGTCCATCATTGTTGTACCCCCACTTCTGCATGAGGACTTTGCACCATCTGACCCATGTTCTGAGGCAGTTGGGGCAGAGCCAGACTGGCCATGTCTATTTCGCTCCCAATGGAAGGGACTCCTCAGGGTATAGTGTCAGTGTGTGGGGTTTTGATTGTAGGTTTGTCACCCAAGCATCTATCCTGCAGGTGCGGGGGTTATCATTCAGGGGTTGAACTGCATGTTGGAAGCTATTTCTGGATTTTAACCTCTGTGGTGCCTGGACGTGTTGGAAGAATGGGTGATGAGGGTCATCCTCCTGCTTGGTGTGTTCCACTTTTGAGGATACTGCTCTTCTGATTGGAAGGGGTTGCAATACCACACAGCAGGTACAGGTCATCAACTTGTGTGGGTTTGAGGCGGCCTAAGATGTTTCTGTATGCTTTACTTAACTTAACTGTCCACAACAGATGCAGGTTCTGGAACAGGTAATTTTATCAAATTATCATGCACCCAGCATACCAAAAATAATGGGCAAACCTGTTATTTCTGGCTTGTGGGGGAAAAAAAACACCTGCCTTATTTATGTCCTTCATAGGATGCGATCCAGCTGGAATGTGTGTGACTCCAGACCCACCAATGTGTTACTACCCAATGAAATGGCCCAGCAAGTCATTCAACTCAAGGTACATCACTCTCTACTGCCATTCTACTCCATCAAGTCCATCAGCACTTTGAAACTCACAACCGGTACAACCAAGAAGGACAACCAGTGTATGGGAAGAACACTAGCTGCAGTTCCTCTCCAAGTCTCTCACCACCTTGCCTTGAAAATATATCACTGTTCCATCCAGTCCATCACACAGACCATACCTCCTACCATTGCCTCCATTTACGCTTCACACTGCCTCAGAAATGCAGCCAACATAATCAAAGACTTGGCCCACCCCGGTCATTCTTTCCTCTCCTCTTTCCCACCTGGCAGAAAGTACAGAAAGTGTGCATCATCAGATTCAGTGACATTCTTCCCCTCTTTCATCTGGCTTCTGAATGGTTCTTCTATGTTAAAGTGCTGTCCAATTCACCCTCACCTCATTAAGACATTGGACTTTTCCTATGAAATTGATACACTAAAATCTTAAGAACTGTATTCTGCACTCTGTATCTTCCCCTTTGCTTGATCTATTAGTTTGACGATTGTAACGTATGGTATATCTGATCTGTTTGGATAGAAGAATAGTATAGAATAGAATAGAATAGAATACAATGCCTTTTATTGCCATTCAAACAGCTTGGTTTGAACAAAATTGCATTTCTACAGTCTTAACATTACAAAAAAAAAACAAGACCCACACTTAACACAGTTTACACAAACATCCATCACAGTGAATCTCCAACATCTCACTGTTATGGAAGGCAAAAGTCTTATCTCTTCCCTTTGTTCTTCTCCCGTGGTCCAGCAGTCCAACTGTAACGCCATGGCGACTGGGGCTCCTGATGTTAAAGCCCCCGGCGGGCGATGGTATGTCCCGCGGCCGTTAAGCTGCGCCGGGTGATGTTAGGCCCCGCTCCTAGTCATTTAAACCCCATGATTCAAGCGGGAGAAGTTGCCGTTGCGGGAGCTCCGAAATGCGGTCTCCCACCAGGGACCTGCGAGCTCCCGATGTTCCTGTCCACCAGGCCTGCGGCCGGAGCCTCCGAAGCTCCGAAGTCCGGTTGCAGCCGCACGCCACCACAGCTCTTCCTGTTCCAAAATCGGTCAGCTCCGCAATGGCAAGTCCGCAGGCTCCCACGACTGGAGCCCCCAGGTTAGTTCCGGCCGGAGGCCGCCGCCGGCTCCACGATGTTAGGCCCAACGACATCGGAGACCCAACAGGGAAAAAGTCGGGTCCCCGTACAGGGAAGAGATTAAACGTTTTCCCCCATCCCCCACATATGCACAGCTAAAAAATAATAAAAACTAGAATCAACACATACATTTAATGAGACAAACATTTAAAAAAAAGACAGACGGACTGCAGTCGAACCACTGCCGATAGGCGCAGCCACACCCCACCCCACCCCACCACACCACACCACACCACACCACACCACACCACACCACACCACACCACACCACACCACACCACACCACGCCACACCGCACCACACTAAGCTTTTCACTCTGCCTCAGTACACGTGACAATAATAAACAGAATTCTATTGCTGAAGATGGACCCAAAATGCTGGAGTAATTTAGCGGGACAGGCAGCATCTGGAGAGAAGGAATGGGTGACCTTTCAGGTCAAGACCCTTCAGACTCAGATCCTTTACCACTGGCTCTAAAACCAATGACTCCCTCCCCACATCAGAGGGGTTGCAGTAATTTAACAAGGCATTTCACCAGCATCTTCACAAGGGCAATTCAGCATGAGCAATAGATGCTGCCTTTGCCACCAATGCCAAAACCGCAAAAAAATAATCACAATAGTGGCCTGTTGCTGTTCCTATCTTCCTGACAGTGCTTGGAACAGCAACAAAAAAATATTCCCAATTCTATATCTGGTAAATGTATCGAGGTGAAGATCTATTATTTTTGTCATTGTTGGATGTCTCTGACCTTGAAAGGGTATAAAGATTGCGTTAACGGAACTGAGTTTGATTTATGTCAGTGCTCCCTGACTCTCAAGTGAGATTGTGAGTACCTGCACAGTGGAGTGGGGATTCGAAAAGACTCTGTTGTGGCGAGGTTTGTTGTTTATTTACGCCATCAGGCATAGAAGACAGAATTTAAAATTTGCTCTGAGATTTTAAACTGCCTAACCTGTGCCCTTTCCCATTTTATAAAACTGGACCAGAGCCAAGTAGTGGGTTTGAAAATCTCAACACTGAGGGATTATGTAGTTTCAGCCAGGGTGCTTCACTCCAGATAGTTGGAATAATATTAATAGAAAACAGAAGAGACAAGACTGACAATGTGTGATGCCATGCAGTGCTCATGAACTTACACAGTAATGTGCTGGAAATTCAGATTTTTCCTAACATTTTACATACTTTTTATTAAAAAATGTATGCTGAAATAAAATGCAAGCTTCATAAAATTCTAGTTAGAAGGTTCAGAAATCCTCAACGCAAGCTCTGTTCGAACTGTGGTGAACATTCACAGGCAAAGACTATTTAACCCCAATTTTAACCAGGAGATCCAAAAACAGCAAGATTCTTCTCTCAAAAAGACACAAAGTGCTGCAGTAACTCAGCAGGTCAAGCAGCATCTTTGGAGAACATGGATTGGGGAAAGAGATGAAGGGTCTCAGCTCGAAATGTCACCTATCCATGTTCTCCAAAGATGCTGCCTGACCCGCTGAGTTACTCCAGCACTTTGTGCCCTTTTGTATATTAACCAGCATCTGCAATTCTTTGCTTCTACAAGATCCTTCTCTTCACAAGCTCACCTCATTCAGTTTCAGTGGAAGGTACCTTCGAAGCTGAATCAAAGGCTACGTGTTCTAGTCCCACTTGAGCAAAGGGAACAAAAAACTGGTGCAGCACGGAAATAGAAGGGCAAAAATTTTTTTTTTTTTTATGAAGGCAGCTCAGGTGGCATCCGTGGAAGGAATGAACAGACATTGATTCAGATTGGGACCCATTCTACTGACTGTGGAAGGGTTCCAACCCAAAACGCCTGTCCATTCTCTCCACAGATGGTGCCTGGCCTACAGAGCTATTCCAACAGTTTGCATCTGCCTGTTCCACTGAGTTACTCCAGCATTTTGTGTCTATCTTCGGTGTAAACCAGCATCTGCAGTTCCTTCCTAAATATACTCCAATAGTTTACTTTGTTACTCAAGATTCAAGCATCTGCAGTTTCTTGTGTCTCTGAAATAGTAATGCTGCAATATAAGAGGAGATATTGTTCAGAGGAGACAAGAGACAAAGAGCACTCTGTCACAGAGATCCTGGTCACTCAATTGCTATCACTAACATCAGGTTAAATGACTACCTTAAAGTCCAGTTTGAGGAAATTTGCAATGTGCAGAATTGCTGCTGCTTTCCCCACATTTCAAGTGTTTCATTTATTGTTAGGGTGGGTTGAGATTAAGAAAAGTCAATTTTTTAAGCACATTGCGAGCAAATGGGACGAGCTTGCTGGCAAATTGGACTAGTGTGTGTGAATTAGTACTGGCATGCGGACAAATGGAACTAGCTTATGGCAAATGGGTCCAGCATTCATGCAAATGGGACTGGTTTACGAGCTAATGGGGCCCGCATGCAGGCAGATAGAACTAGCTTAGATGGGCATCTTGGCCTGTATGGACAATTTGGGCTGAAGGGCCTGTTTCTGTACTGTATGATTCTATGACAATGACAAGCTTACCTTTTCACGTCATCTGCTTTTCCTTATGTTCTCGAAGGGTTGAAATGGGACAGATTGCACTATGTCATATTTCATTCCCAGCAGTTCAGAGCCGTGTAATAGCTTAGTCTTCAATACCTCCTACACTCTTTCACAGCCTAATCGTACTGTTACACACCCATGATAACAGATTGGATAGTAATGCAATCCTCAGGAAAATCGTCATGCTTCCATTACAATTTTAATTGAAGTCAAGGGGACTGTTCATCTGGAGATTGGTTCAAATTCCACTGTGGCAGCTTTGGAATTTAAATTGATTTATTTAACTAAATCTGATATTGATAATGAGGATAAAGAGATGACCAGATTGTTGTGAAATCCCATCCATTTCTCTAATGTACTTCAGAGCAGGAAATGTACCACCTTGTCCAGCCTATATGTGACACCAGATCCACCATTGTGGTTAAATCTCAACTGTACTCTGAAATGGCCAAACAGGTCATTCAGCTGAAGGGACAATTAAAAATGGGTAATCACTGCTTAGGCTTGTCCACCTTCTTTAGACTTTAGGGATACAGCATGGAAACAGGCCCTTCGGTCCACCGAGTCCGTGCCGACCAGCAGGTCCTGGGAAGTGTTGTAGCCCAGAGAGACCTACGTTTTCTTGAAGGTGGCATCACAGATGTTCAGGGAAGTGAAGAATACATTTGGCATGCTTGCCGGAATTGGCCAGGGTATTGAGTGAAGGAATTGGGACAGCTGTACAAGATGCTGGTAAGTCTTCATTCGGAGTACCATGTACAGTATTGCCCATCCTGCTATAGGAAGGATGTCATTAAACGGGAAAGTGTGGAAAAAGATTTACAAGGGTGTTACTGGGTTTGGAGGATTTGAGTATTAAAGAGAGGCTGGATAGATTGGGGCATAGAAGGCTGAGAGGTGACCTTATCGAGATATATCAAATTATGAGAGGCACAGACAAAGTGAAGAGAAACAGTCTTTTCCCACAGTAGAAAAATCTAAAACTGCACAAGTTTAAGGTGAGAGGGGAAAGATTTAACAGGGTCCCAGGGGCAGATTTTTCACACAGATAGTGATGGGTATGTGGAATGAGCTACCAGAGGAAGTGATAGAGGTGGGCATAATCACAATATTTAAAAGATAGTTGGACAGGTACATGGATAGGAACGGTTTGGAGGATTTGGGCCAGGCGCAAGAAAGTGAGACTAGCTTAGTTAGGCAAATTGGTCAGCATGAAAGAGTTGGGATGAAGGACCTGTTTCCGTACTGCTTAGCCCAGTGACCCTAGTTCAGAATATTTCTGGTATATTTTGTATTATGTCTTTTATTTTATCTGATCAAAGAGAATTCAATGATCCTGGATGTAGAAAATGGAAAAACCTGTCTTTATCCTTCAAGCTGTGCTGTGCGTCATGCAGAATCAATCTATTAAAACATAACACAAGAACAAGAATTCTAGATCCAAGTGTAATAATGAAGGAACAAAAATACCTAGTCTTAATTTGGTCTCAAATGATCTTTCAATTGTACTCATTCATATTCAGCAGCATGGGGAAATCATTCTAATATCATCTGTATAATAAAGCCTCATTTATAGATTAATCATAATAGTGTGAAGTGCAAATTTTTAAATTAGGCCCAGTTGGATGTATATAACCCATGAAAATAAGTAGATTTTTTAGCAGAGAGCAATGAAATAGAGTCTCATTCTTCTGGCCTCAATATTCCGTTACCAGTTATTAAACAGCATTTTTTATTGCAATCAGTAACCTTCATCAGCGACTAAAAACAATTAAGTTTATCACCAATAGCACAGAAATGAAAGAAAAATAGCTCAGATGTTCTCAGAAAGCATCATGTTTATTTGTGCTAAGTAATGCAATTTCAATATAAGAAATCATTAGGAGGAAGACCATTAACCTGAAATTAACCTCTCTCTCAGATGCTGCCTGACCTGCTGAGCAACACAATCATTTCCTATTTTTATTTTGTCTCCATTACCTACAGTTTTTTTGCTTTTCATTTACCCCAGATATAGTTGGCCAAACTTAGAGAAAAAAGCACATGATTGTGCAAAGACCAGAAACAGATTAGATAATTGGGTAGATCCCAAATACCAGCAAAGGATAATCAAAAGATGATTAAGGTAGGAAAAAGAGAGTATGAGATGAAGCTAGGTAATAACATAAAAAACTGATAGTAAGGATTTCACTCTATTTCAAATGGAGGAGTTTACTAAGTGAGTATTGGTGCGATAGAAAATGAGTGCTGTTGCTAAATCAAATAAGTCTAGGCAATTAATAATGAAAACCATGGAGATGGCAGGAATTTAAAAAAAATCAGCCTTCATTATAAAAGATGCACGTGACATTCCAAAAATAGTTGTTAACTGGGTATTTAAAAGAAGGGAGGAATTTGACATTGCAATTACGAATGAAATAGTATGAAGTGACTTGCTGAAACCATGAATTGAGAAGTTCCCTGGTTCTGTCTTCATTTGAAGGGAAGTAACTAGTGATGCATTATCTTTAATTTTCCAACATTTCCTACATTTCGAGAAGATTTCATCTAGCTCTTTTATTCAAAAAGGGAAAGGCAGAAAGCAGGAAACAAATATATTTGTTGATGACACAAGGCAAGGGGAGAAAGTAAGTAGTGAAAAGGACATAAAGGGAGCACAAAGGGAGTTTCAGTAAATCAGGCAAGATATTAAAAATTGAGAGAAAATGTTTAAGTATTAATTATGGCAGGAAAAACAAACATTAAGCAGATTATCTAAACAATGATAGATTGCAAAAGTCCATGTTGCGGAGAAACCTTGTATCCAAATGGACGGATTGAAAAAGATCAGTTTGCAAGTATTGCCACACCTTGAAATAATTATGAAAGCTGACAGAATGTTATTGTTTATTGCTTAGGGATCTAGAGAGGTTTTGCTACACAGGGTTTGTGAAACTGCTTTTAAATACTTGATGAGATGAAAAAATTAAAAACAGTTGAAATTCATTTAAATAATGTAAAATGATAAAATTACAGTAACAAATAAAATATAGAATGTATTTAGAATCATATTAAACTATTAAAATGTGCATTATGAAATAAACATATCATGCTAAATTGGCCAACTATATCAGGTAAATTAAAAGCAAAAACCTTTTGATGGAGAAAATAAAAATAGTAAATGATTGTGTTGCTCAGCAGGTCAGGCAGCATCTGAGAGAGAGGTTAATTTCAGGTTAATGATCTTCCTCCTAATGATTTCTTATATTGAAATTGTATTACCTAGCACAAATAAACATGATGCTTTCTGAGAACATCTGAGTTATTTTCTTTCATTTCTGTGCTATTGGTGATAAACTTAATTGTTTTTAGGCGCTGATGAAGGTTACTGATTGCAATAAAAAAATGCTGCTTAATAACTGGTAACGGAATATTGAGGCCAGAAGAATGAGACTCTATTTCATGGCTTTCTGCTAAAAAAATCTAATTATTTTCATGTGTTATATACATCAAACTGGGCCTAGTTTAGAATTTTGCATTTCACACTATTATGATTAATCTATAAATGAGGCTTTATTATACAGATGATATTAGAATGATTTCCCCATGCTGCTGAATATGAAGGAGTACAAATGAAAGATCATTTGCGACCAAATTAAGCCTAGGTATTTTTGTTCCTTCATTATTACACTTGGATCTAGGATTCTTGTTCTTGTGTTATGTTTTAATAGATTGGTTCTACATGATGCACAGCACAGCTTGAAGGATAAAGACAGGTTTTTCCATTTTCTACATCCAGGATCATTGAATCCTCTTTGATCAGATAAATTAAAAGACATAATACAAAAGATACCAGAAATATTCTAAAATAGGGTCACTGGGCTAAGCAGTATGGAAACAGGTCCTTCACCCCAACTCATTCATGCTGACCAAATTGCCTAACTAAGCTAGTCCCACTTTCTTGCACCTGGCCCAAATCCTCCACACCGTTCATATCCATGTGCCTGTCCAACTATCTTTTAAATATTGTGATTGTGCCCACCTCTATCACTTCGTCTGGTAGCTCATTCCATATACCCACCACTATCTGTGTGAAAAAGCTCTATAAGGTCACCTCTCAGCCTTCTGTGCCCCAATCTATCCAGCCTCTCTTTAATACTCAAATCCTCCAAACCCAGTTAAATCCTTGTAAATCATTTTCCACACTTTTCCGTTTAATGACATCCTTCCTATAGCAGGATGGGCAATACTGTACATGGTACTCCGAATGAAGACTTTCCAGCATCTTGTACAGCTGTAATAAGATGTCCCAATTCCTGCAGTCAATACCCTGGCCAATTCCGGCAAGCATGTCAAATGTTTTCTTCACTTCCCTGACCATCTGTGATGCCACCTTCACGAAAACTTAGGACTCTCTGGTCTACAACACTTCCCAGGACCTTGCCTTGCTCCAGTCCGTGTGGACAACATCTATCGCACTTCCCTCTTTAATCATTTTGGTCACTTCTTCAAAAAGCTCAATCAAATTCACTAGATTATAAAGAAGAAAATGCTGTGGGCACGTAGCATCGATGCTGAAGGGAATAGAGTCAATCTTTCAAATTAATTACTATTATCAGAACTTGATGAAAGATCATTGTCCTGAATTGCTCATTGTTTTTCTTCTCTGCACAGACCCTGCTTGACGTGCTGAGTAAATAGTCTCCGATTCTTTCTCCACAGATACTGCCAAACCTACATTCAGCATTTTCTTACTTTTAATTTCAGGATTCGTACATGTGCAGCATTTCATTTGTCAAATCCCTGTGTGTTGGTGATGTAGTTAACAGTGTCAAATGATCTCTTAGCTGTTCTATGTCTTGGTTGGAAATGCAATCATCTTGAAGTATGAATGCTTCAGGATCAAGCTCCATTCCAGTGCAATATCCACCCAGGAAGCTGGAGTGCACAATCTCAAATGGAACATGAGATGGAAGTCTTAAATTCTTAATCGGGTCACATAGATAAGAGTCAAAAGTCAGATGACACTATCTGAAAGTGGAAAGTTTCTCAGAGTCTCATTCAATATTGTTCCCTCAAAACTTTTAGCAGACATTCATAGTTCACTCCTACTTGTAGAATCTTGCTGCAAACAAAATAGATCCCATATATCTGTTACAAAGTAATTAATTGCACTGAAAGGATTTGGGGATATTTACAGATTTTGTAAGTCTTCTCATCAATGCCTGCTGTTTTTCCTGAAAACAGTAACATATCCTAAATGAACATGTTTGCTCAGTATCATTTGTTATAAACATTTCCATTAAATGCCCCTCAAGCATAAGATGTGTGAACTATCCAACATCTCCATCCTTCAATGCCACATCAAGGTAGGCTTCTCTATGAAATCTGAGCCAGATATACCAGTGACAAGACTAAAATATTCTAGGCTAAAGAAGGGCCCCGACCTGAAACGTCACCCGTCCTTTTTCTCCGGATATGCTGCCCGACCCGCTGAGTTACACCAGCACTTTGTGTCTATCTCAAATTTGCAACATGTTAATTTATATCCTGGGTATTTAACTATTTTAGTTAGTCATTTTTGAGAACTTGGGTGTCACTGGCCAAGGTAGTGTATATTGCCCATTCCTAATTGTCTGAAGGAAAATAATGGTGAGCTGCTTTCTTGAGCCATTGCAGTGTTTCGAGTGAAGGTGCAGCCACAGTGTTATTGGATAAGGTTTTCTAGAATTTAGACCCAGTGAAGATGAACAACTGGTGATGTATTTCCAAGTCAGGATGGTACGTGACTTGGAAAGAAATCTGCAGGTTGTGGTGTTCGCTTGTGCTTGGTGCCATTGTCTTTTGTGGTATTTGAAGTTATGGGTTTAGGAGGTGCAACAGAACAATCTGGACAATCAACTGCAGTGCATTATGTAGATGCCACACATTGCAGCCACTGTGTGGCTTTTGATGAAAGTAATGGATGTTAAGTTGGAGGATGAGATACCAATCATACAGGCTGCTCTCTCCTGTGTGGTGTCTAATTATTTGGGTGTTATTTGAACTGCAAGTGGAGAGTATTTGATCACACTCTTGATTTAAGGTCATAAGGTCATACAGTGATAGGAGTAGAATTAGGCCATTCGGCCCAAGTCTACTCCGCCATTCTATCATGGCTGATCTATCTCTCCCTCCCAACCCCATTCTCCTGCCTTCTCCCCATAACCTCTGACACTACTAATCAAGAATCTATCTATCTCTGCCTATATATATCCACTGGCTTGTCGTCCACAGCCTTCTGTGGCAAAGAATTCCACAGATTCACCACCCTCTGTGACTAAAGAAATTTCTCCTCATCTCCTTTCTAAAAGAACGTCTTTTAATTCTGAGGCTAGTCCTAGATTAGCCCACTAGTGGAAACATCCTCTCCACATCTACTCTATCTACGCCTTTCACTATTCTGTGGACACAAATGACTTGGAATTGGATTGCTGGAACTTAGGCTGCTTGATGGTTGAAGTGCATTCTGTAGGCAAAGTGCCTGTTTCTGTGCTGTATCTCTCTACGCCTCCGTTAAATGCGAAACCCAGTTAGTTTGATAGTTTAGCAGCTGGACAAGCAACCAATAGGTGTTTGATATTAGAATCATTTTTCACACAGCTGTTGTCAAAATAATGTGTAATCATAATCATAATCATACTTAATAATACTTTATTAGCCAAGTATGTTTTGCAACATATGAGAAATTTCATTTGCCATACAGCCATACCAATAAAAAGCAACAGAACACACAAAATACAGTTTAACATAAACATCCACCACAGTGACTCCTCCACATTCCTCACTGTGATGGAAGGCGAAAAAAAGTTCAATCTCTTCCCTTCTTTTTCCTCCCGTGGTCAGAGGCTTTGAGCCTTCCGTTGACGGGACGATCTTGGCTCCCGTAGCCGGTGGTCGAGCCCTCTGCGTCGGGGCAATCAAGCTCCTGCATCGGAGGGGGGGCGAAATCTCAGCTCCCTAGTGCCGGGCGATCTGACCCCGGGTCGTGGCTGGTCGAAACCTTCTGCGCCGTTTGGAGCATCCCGACATCGGTCTCTACTCGAGACTGCGAGCTCCTCGATCTCAGACAAGAGATCGGCTCCGATGGTAAGTCCACGTTCCCGCAGGGGGGGAGGGGGTTCAAAGTCAGTCCCAAGCAAGGCCTCCAGCTCCATGATGTTAGGCCGCAGAGCGACCGGAGATACGATCCGGAAATCATTCGCATCTCCGGCAACGTAAGAGATTGAAAAATTGTTTCCGCCGACCCCCTCCCCCACCCACCACATAAAGTAAACCAGAGAACATTAAAACAAATTTTAAAACACACTACAAATAACGAAAAAACACTGGAAAGACAGACAGACTGTTGGCAAGGCTGCCATCGTCGGCGCCCCCTGGTGGTAGGAACTACAGATTCTGGTTTAAACTGAAGATGGACACCAGGTGCTGGAGTAACTCAGCCAGTCAGGCAGCATGTGTGAAGAAGGGTCCCGACCCAAAACGTCACCCATCCTTTTTTTCCAGAGATGCTGACTGACCCACTGTTACTCCAGCACTTTGTGTCTATCTTCCGTTGCTCAAACTAGACAGAGTTTGATTTTGATTTTGCAAGCATCCTTTTAATTCTTGGCAATTAAATACTGTAATAGAAGCGGTATCTCCACAATTGGCACATTCAAGCCTGCTACCATGTTTTAATGATATTTTTCAACTGTATCCAATGTCTTGTCCTCTGTTTCCTTAAATAATACCCTCAAGGACAATTAGATGGGATGAGCACAGTTTGAGTGCTTTGAATTGAATTCCTGGACTATTGAAAACCTCTTCTGTCAACTTACCCACCTACCAAGAGAGAAAAGCAAGATAATGTTCTGTATTAGGGAAAGCAGATAACAGGGATCTAAAATGTTGAAGGCAATAAACTTTCATTAAAAAAAAAAACTGGTCTATTCGAATTAATTAAATCATGCAAGAATAATTCACTTATGCAGTACACAGAATGCAACAATTGAACGTAGCCTCTTGGGGACCAGAGAGAAATAAAAGATTCAATTAGATTGAATCAACGTGTTAAACTACCTGCTCAATTATCTGAACTATCAAACAAAATGACTTTCCGAACTGCAGTTTCATCTGAATGTTCCAATTTTTTAGAGTGTAAATTATTTAACGTGAAACAGCAGGTGAAGCATGAAATATTTTTATGTGGGGAGGTGGCAAGCTAACTGTTCACATGAGGAATGCAACTGCTGCGTAATGATTCAATGATTCAACGAATCATGGTCACGGCGAAATCCGGTAAAATCAAACAACAGACTTCATCCAAGATGTACACAAAATTCGGCACGTTTCTGACGCCAATAAAGTTACAAACGTTCTTTGTGCAGTCTTATCTTCTCTCTTCGGCCCATCCACTGGGTCCCTCTTTGTTCTCGGTGCCCTATTACTATAGGAGTTGTAGACCAATGCTGGTGTTTTTGCCCACTTGTGCCCCTTGTTGTTGTGAGGCACAGTGAAGAAATGATCAGCACATGTATTGTGGTTGAGATGGGAGATGATGGTGCGAGAAGGACTGATCGGTGCCTGTGGTGTGGTGAGGAATGACAAAATAGTGTTCAATTCAATTCAATTCAATTCAACTTTAATGTCATTGCACAGATACAAGTATGGGTACAACGAAATGCAGTTTAGCGTCAGTCCGTAGTAATAGTGCAATATAGAAATCAAAATACAGAATAAGCAAACAATGTGGACGGAGAGACTGGAGAAATCTATCGGCGGGACTCCGAGTTCAGCAATGTGATAGTGTTGTTGTAGAAGCTGTTCCTCATCCTACTAGTACGAGACCTGAGGTTCCTGTACCGCCTCCCTGATGGGAGGAGGGCAAACAGTCCATGGTTAGGGTGGGAGGGGTCTTTGATGATCTTCCCGGCCCGTCTCAGACACCGTTTTCGGTGGAGGGCATCCATGGCAGGGAGCGGGGCACCGATGATGTACTGAGCGGTTTTCACCACCCGTTGTAGTGCCTTCCTGTCCGCTACGGTGCAACTGCTGTACCATACCGTGAAGCAGGTGGTCAGGATGCTTTTGATGGTACAGCGGTAAAAGTTGGTCAGGATCTGGGGGGACAGGTGAGCTTTCTTGAGCCTCCTCAGGAAGTAAAGGCGCTGCTGCGCCTTTTTGATCAGCTTGGAGGTGTTGAGGGACCAGGACAGATCCTCCGAGATGTGTACCCCGAGGAATTTGTAGTTGGAGACACGCTCCACCTCAGTCCCGTTTATATGGATGGGGGTATGTCTGCCCCCTCTGTTCTTCCTGAAGTCAACAATAATTTCCTTCGTCTTCTTGGAGTTGAGGACGAGGTTATTGTTGGCACACCAGGTTGTCAGGTGCTGGACCTCATCCCTGTAGGCTGACTCGTCGTTGTCACTGATCAGTCCTACCACCGTGGTGTAGTCGGCAAATTTAATGATGGCGTTGGAGCCATTCTTAGGGATGCAGTCATGGGTGAAGAGGGAGTAGAGGAGAGGGCTGAGCACACAGCCCTGTGGCACGTCGGTGTTCAGTGTATAGTGGAGGAGGTGAGGTTGTTGACCCTAACAGACTGTGGTCTGTTGGTGAGGAAATCCAGTGTCCAATTGCAGAGGGAGGTGGAGTTGCCAAGTCCGCTGAGTTTGGTGATCAAGCTAACGGGAATGACAGTGTTAAAGGCAGAGCTGAAATCAATGAACAGCATCCTGATGTAGGTGGTATTGCTGTCCAGGTGGGTCAGGGCAGAGTGTAGGGCCGCCGATATGGCGTCCTCTGTAGACCTGTTGGTCCGGTAGGCAAACTGATAGGGGTCCAGTGTGGGGGGGAGGCTGGCTTTGAGGCGAGCCAAGATCAGGCTCTCAAAGCACTTTGCAATGACAGGGGTGAGTGCCACTGGGCGGAAGTCATTGAGACTCCCTGTAGCTGATTGTTTGGGCACTGGCACAATGGTTGATGTCTTGAGGCAAGTGGGGACAACACCCTGGGCCAGTGACAGATTGAAAATGTCAGTGAAGACCAGGGATAGTTGTCCAGCACATGCCCTGAGCACCCGCTCGGGGATGCCATCGGGGTCGGCAGCTTTGTGCTCATTCACCTTGCTCAGTGCATCTTGTACAGCAGAGGTGGAGAGACTGAGGGGTTGTTCATTCGGGGGTGGAGCAACTTTGATGTCTGGAGTTTTGTTGTCCCGGTCAAAGCGAGCATAGAAATGGTTTAGCTCGTCAGGAAGGGAGGCGTTGTCTGGGGGGGGGGTTGTTAACTTTATTGTAATTGGCAATGGATTTGATTCCTTGCCACATGCGCCTGGGGTCGGAGTGTTGACTTGAGCAAGTGTTGACTTGCTGTAATATTAACTGAAGGGAGTATATTTCCAAAATATTCTATGGTAGTAAATCACAAAGTTGAATTAGAAAGTCAGATGTATTCATCATTCTGTACTCACAGAGCCAATGAGGTGGTTTCTGCTTCTGACTGCAGTGGTTGATGCATAGGTTTCATTAATGCCCTGGCTCAATTTAACTCCAGCACAGCAGCGCTTGCTGATGGAGCTACATTGTTCTGTGGGTGTGTGCTATGCGAGCTGATGAGCTGAGGTGAAGTTGTCACCCTGACATTGTGAGAATGGGGAGGAGAATAATTGAGAAACATTCCAAGCCACGAGAAGCAGCCATTGCTGCCATATGTTTCCCCCCCAAAACAGCAGATTCTGTGCAGAAACAGTTGTTTTATTGCAATGAGTTAGTGCTGCCAGATCATTCTCATTCACATTTATTAGGGGCGACACAGTGACGCAGCAGTAGAGTTTCTGACTTACAGCACCAGAGACTCGGGATCGACCCTGACCACGTGTGCTGTCTGTACAGAGTTTGTATATTCTCCCCATGACCGTGTGGGTTTTCTCCGGGTGCTCCCGTTTCCTCCCTCACTCCAAAGATGTACAGTTCTGTAGGTTATTCAGCTTTGGTAAAATTGTAAAAGTGTCCCTTGTGTATAGGATAATGTTAGCGTTCAGGGTGATTGCTGGTTGGCACTGGCTTGGTGGGCCGAAGCTGAATCCATTTCAGTGCTGAATCTCTCATGCTTAATCATTTTATTTTACCACGATTTGGTTATCTCCCTGAGTTATTCTCATCCATACAAAGCCTCCCACCCCTGCTTGAGGGCCTTGTCCCAAAACATCACCTATTCCTTTTCTTCAAAAATGCTGCCTGACTCTCTGAGTTATTCCAGCTTTTTGTGTCTGTCTTTGGTATAAACCAGCATCTGCAATTCCTCCCTACACCATTTTAATAGACTTTGTTTCCAGCATAAAATAAATGCTTTAATATTTAATAGATCACTCTAAGTGTTGCATGCCCCAGTCCCATATGGCTGCTCGTGTTATCCATGAGAAACTCTGAATCAAAGCAGATTATCCATCATTTATCTTGCTTATTCTATGGGCCTTTCTAAAAACAAATTGGCTGTTCTGCAACAATGACTTCACTCAAACATCTTCCATTGGGTTTAGAATGCTTCAAGGTGTTTTGAAAGTTAGTTTATATACCTGTGCGTTCTTTCCTTTTTTTAGCCTGAAACTTGGAATTGCTCACTTGTAGCCAGAATTATCTGACCCTCATGCGGTAGATTTCAGTGCCAGCTAATATGGTGCAAACCTCCACTGTTCACAGTGTGAAGCATGACAAATTCAATCTTTGCTGGTAAGGTGGGGCTAGGTTAGGTGAGACCTGACTGTCCTGACTGTGGGTGCTGTATGTATGGAGTTTGTCCATTCTCCCTGTGACCATGCTGGTTTTCTCCGGGTTATCCCGTTTCCTCCCACACTCCAAACACGTGCGGGCTTGTAGGTTAATTGGGTTTTGTAAATTTGTAAATTGTCCCTAGTGTTTAAGATAGTGTTAGTGTATGGGGTGGTTGCTGGTTGGCATGGATTCAGTGGGCTGAAGGGCCTGTTTCCATGCTGCAGCTCTCAACTGATTTAAACCAAGCTCTTGAAGTGTCTGGCTGCTTGAGGGGTTTGGACCAGAATGGATACTGCAATGGAGGGTTGGGGAAGGGGTGTGGTGTTGGTGCGGAACGTTCTCAGAGTGATTCAGAAGACATGTGTTTTGTGCGTGGGGGCCATGGTAAATCTCCAGCAGTAGCCAGATCCACTTGGAAGAAGGTTGATGGGAAAACTACTCAAGACACATGTCATCTCTTGAATGATGATGGTTAAATGTCTGATTGTTGCTCTGCTCCTCCAGCGGGATGAGGGAAAAGCAGACAAAATGTCATCTCTTTGGACATGGAATTTGAGTAAGTTCCTTCACCGAGCAGCCTGGAATGGCTCTGGAACTGGAAGCTGAGATGGACCATGATCTTGACACCTCCCCCCCAACAAGTGAAGCTGCCCATACACATGAAATTGCTGCTGAAAAATCCTAACGAGGACAAAGATTATTTGAGCGTTGGCCCTTTAAATAGCATCGTTTGAAGTAAATGCTTTTGGTTGGTTGATCTGAAAATAAACTAGCACCATACTTTATTTTCGGAGCTGTGAGATGGAAGGTCTCTCTGCAGCTGAACTTTTGAGTGTCACACTACCTTCAAGGCCATTTGCACCATTTGTGGAAAAAAGTAGTATGTGAAATGGGAGTGAGGAATCAAATTTTCCGACGGCTGTTAAGATGTGCAAAGGTGCTCTACTCCAAGTCTACCTGATTTAATTTCAACTCCATAACATTATTTATTTCGGAGTCATATGAAAGAAGTTTTAGCCAATGCTTCCTTGAAAGTGGCAGAGTGGATTACGAGAGTGGACTCCTTTCGTATTTTTGTGCCTCATTTGTATTTTTGGTGCCCTGTTAATTGGCTTCCATCTACCAAACTAAGTCTGAGTATAAATTTGCAACGTCTACTTTTGTGAAGGAATAATTTGACATCATTTCAGAAGTTACGGGTGATACTATGTTCCAAAGTTTGAGTTTTAGTTTGAGTTTTAGAATTACAGCATGGAAACAGGCCTGCCGAATCCAAGCTGACCATCGATCACCCATACACTAGTTCTATATCCTACATACTTTGGGGAACTTTCAGAAACCAAATAACCTACAAACCCGTATGTCTTTGGAGTGTGGAAGGAAAACAGAGCACCAGAGAAAATCCACAAGGTCACAGGGAGAACGTACAATCTCTGCACAGACAGCATTCATGGTAAGGATTGTACCAGGGTCGCTGGAGCTGTGAGGCAGTGGCTCTACCACTGTGCCAGGATGTCGCCCTTGTGGCATGATGCTAAGCTCAAAAGCATCATGGAAATGTTAGTTGCTTCTCTCCACATAGATACTGTTGACCTGCTTTTCCTGTATTGTAAAGCTATTAAGCAGGCTGGCAGAAAGACTCCCTTTTGGCTGGTGGTCCATCTTCATCCGAATCTAAAGTCTTAAGCCATGGCATTTTCCCATTTGTATCAAGCTTAATTGCATATTGTGATTATTGCTAGTAAATTGGCCTTCCCATCAAATACGTTTACATTTAATGAAGAATGGGTGTTTCCAGTTCTTGAATACAATTCCAATTCTGGAACCCAATTCGAGTCTTGACGAATTCTAATTCATGGATAATTCTGAAAAGGCCTTCAACCTGCATTGTAAAATATTGGTTCTATTTCTCTTTCCATAGTTGCTGCCCGCCCTGCTGAATGTTTCCAACTTTTCTGATATCTTCTTGCATATGGCGTGCACAGCCTAAAGTTGTAGGACAACTTGTTCTATTTGATCGTATTTGATTGTGCACGCCGGGTTGATTACATTCGTCGAAACAGGGGGAACCACGTGAAGGCTGTAATCTTCCACCCTTTTTCTAATATTATTATTAATGAAGATGATCTTTGCAACATCCTGAGCTATAGAAAAGGTACCAGAGAACTGGAGAGTAGCCAATGTTATTCCTTTGTTTAAGAGGGAAAGTAGAGATCATGTGGAGAATTATAGGCCGGTGAGAGTCATGTCAGTAGTAGGGAAGTTTTTGAAGGGCGTTTTATAGAATAAGATTTAATCTCATTTGGAAGAGAATGGGTTAATTCGGACCAGTCACCATGGCTTAGTTTGCAGCAGACATGGTAGTGTATTCCACTCTAGACCATTACAATCACGACTGATCCAGGTCTCTGTCCACATTCATCTGCATTCCCTTTCCCTCAGTTATCATTGGATGTAACCAAACAAAGGAACTGAAACTAATCTCCATCCCACTCAAACCTCCACAAAACAGGGAACACTGAGTCCAAAATTATGCTCTATTAATCTTTAGTTTAGTTTATTGTCATGTGTGTACCGAAGGACAGTGAAAAGATTTTGTTGAGACAATACATGGTTACAATTGAACTGTCCACAATGCAGATACAGGATGAATGAATGACTAAGTTTATTGACCAAGTATTCACATACAAGGAATTTGCCTTGATGCTCCGCCACACAAGTGACAACATGACATACATTGACAGTTAGGAACGACACATAAAACATTAAACATTAATAATAAAACATTATTGATTAAACATGTGAATTAAATAAAATACCAGAGCAAAAGGAGGCTCAGATTTTTGGTTATTGAGTAGAGCTACTACTCGTGGAAAAAAAGCTGTTTTTATGTCTGGCTGTGGCAGCTTTGACAGTCCGGAGTCGCCTTCCAGAGGGAAATGATTCAAAGAGTTTGTGGCCAGGGTGAGAGGGGTCAGAGATGATCTAATCCGCTCGCTTCCTGGCCCTTGCAGTGTACAGTTCATCAATGGAGGGAAGGTTGCAGCCAATAACCTTCTCAGCTGATCGGACGATTCGCTGCAGCCTCCGGGTGTCGTGCTTGGTGGCTGAGCCAAACTAGACCATGATGGAGAA
Organism: Amblyraja radiata; assembly: GCF_010909765.2. Taxonomy (NCBI): domain Eukaryota; kingdom Metazoa; phylum Chordata; class Chondrichthyes; order Rajiformes; family Rajidae; genus Amblyraja; species Amblyraja radiata. Next base: position 20,370,015 of record NC_045964.1, read on the forward strand.
GTTGAGAACAGACTCTACGATGGCCATGTAGAATTGGACCATCATTGCCTGGGAATAAAGGGAATAACGTATAGTGCCAGAAAAAATCCAGAAAAGTCCGATTAAAGATAGTCCGTGGAACTCCAATGAGGTAGATGTTAGGTCCGGATTGCTCTCTAGATGTGCAGAGAAGGAGGGATGTGGATCATGTGCAGGCAGATTAATTGATCTTGGCATCATGTTCGGCACAGACATGTGGGCCGATGGGCCTGTTCCTGTGCTGCACTGTTCTGTGTTGTTCTAGGCAGAATAAGCTAAGTGAATGAGCATGTTCTCCTTTGCATGAGTGTCAGCAGCTTGGATCTGAAGTGTCCATTCAAATTTCAAGTCACTCCATGTTAACTCTTGAAGAATATGCTTTGATGTGCCTTCTTTCAGCTGTGCATTCACTTCCCTGTTTCGCCCGCTTTGTTGCACTAAAGCTCACCTTGTAACTTTGTTCTGTAGGACAAATATCCTGTGGGATCCAATGCTTCTTTCCAGAAGTCCCATAAGGAATGCTCCACCTAGTTTCATTAGCAATTTCTTGAAGCATGCTCCACTGATAATGGAGGTCTAAATAGAACACATAGTTTGCATCAAACACTTTTGTACCCGAATTACCTTGGGGATTATGAATCTTAGATAGTGACTGATTAACTCGACAAACAAAAAGGTGTCATGTGGAACTCCTTGTCACAGAGGTTGAGTTCAATAGCAGACATAATAAGGGTGGCACTGTGGCGCAGCAGTAGAGTTGCTGCCTTACAATGCCAGAGACCTGGATTCGATCCTGACTATGGGAGCTGTCTGTAGGGAGTTTGTACGAAGGTTGTAGGGAGGTTAATTGACTTCTGTAAATTATCCCTAATGTGTAGGACAGTGTATGGGTGATTGTTGATCGGCGTGAACTTGGTGGGCCAAAGGGGCTGTTCAAACGAAGTAAAACTAAAAAGAGAACAATCGACTCCACAAGCCTCCAACGTCACCATTTAACCGTGAACACATGATCCCAATTCACTGCCAGTCCAGGAATACCAGCAGAGTCATGACAACTGGCACGTTTTCATCTCTGGAAAATACATGGAGCCTTTTGGAACCTCAGTATTACCCACTATTGTGACAATGGGTTTAAAAGGTCAGAGCCCATCAAATGACTGTACATAACTGTACCACCATTCTCCAAGCCACAAGTCATTTAAATTTCTCACTCCACTGAGTTAAGACAATGAATAATTGGTATATTAGCTGGAGCTACAAACGATGTATGGTGAAGTGGTGTCATCTGATTTACCCACATTTCCCACCAACTATAGTCCTTTGCTACTTTTGTGATGCCTTTGACCCCACCGGTTTAATGACCTGTGGAGGCCTGCCCACACTGTGAGTCACATACGCTGAAAATTCATTGAGTGGGCTTTACCGCAGTATTAATGGCCATTGCCTTGTGGATCACAAGGCCATAAGTGATAGGAGTAGAATTAGGCCATTTGGCCCATCAAGTCTACTCCGCCATTCAATCATGGCTGGTCTATCTCTCCTTCCTAACCCCATTCACTTGCTGTCTCCCCATAACCTCTGACACCTGCACTAATCAAAAATCTATTTATCTATGCCTTAAAAATATCCACTGACTTGGCCTCCACAGCCTTCTATGGCAAATCATTCTACAGATTCACCACGCTATTGGTACTAGCACTAAGGGCTTATTACAGACCAAGTAGATGGACATGGTGGCTTGATATTTTAATCATAGTTGAACTGTGGTCTATACCCTGATTGTTGCAACGTATTTTCCATACCTCATATGTGTATCACTATATACTGCCAACATTTCAGTCACATTGATAGGTATTCATTTCATATGTTGCAGCTTTACTTTAGAGTACTGTTGCAAATTGTTACTACCCATTCTGAGCCAAAGTGAAGATTGTCTATGGTGCTGACAATATTCCTAAGACAATCTGAATGTAACAGGGAGAGGCTTTGATGGCGATCCTTTATGAGAATACATTATTATAGCATGAAGTACAGCTTGTATTATTTCATTGCTTTCATTAATCACTGTTCTCACAGCAACCTACTAGGAAACATTATTGAATCATCCATGGATACAATTGCACAATACATAAATATACAATATAAATTTATTCAAAGCCCAAAATTTATTATGCTCCCAAGTCAAAATATATTTTTGTAGATGCAGCTGCAAGCAGCAATGGGTGAGTTTGGAGAGCAGTCCATGCAATTGAATGTAAAGACATTAACCTTGTCAGGAATTTCTGATCTGTAATCCTAGTTACCCATTATATCCGGTACTTAACCAACCAAGCTTTAACCATGAGAAAGCCCGAAGGAAACTCGCTTTATAACATGTATCAAATAAATCTTTACAATTCCCATGTTGTTTTTTGACTTGGCTCTGAGGTTAACTCAGATATTTTTTTTAAATATTGAAGCCCAAGTCACCTATAATCTTATGAAGACAGACACAAAATACTGGAGTAACTCAGCAGGACAGACAGCATCTCTAGAGAGAAGGAATGGATGACGTTTTGGGCCAAGACCCTTTTTCCCCCGTCTACAAGATCAACATGATCTGATACTTCCATTTCTGGTTCTCCATTTCAAAGAGCGCGTGCTTAGATCACTTTGAAACCAAAGGCCATCAACAGGGCCTTTTGCTTTATGCTTATTTATACACATCTACGTAATGATATAAACATTCAACATGTTGTTTAGTAATATTTTTGGTGAATATTATGTCATTATACCTATGCTTTAGGAATGTGGAAAATGTATGCTTGTAACTTGAGTGTACTTCATGGTCCCCTTCGAGTAATAGCTACCATGTTTTGTCTCACCTTGCTTATATTGCATTTGCAGTAAACCACATGGTGTTTTACACCTCTTAAATGGTCCTTATTTTTGTTTTGATCATCTCAAAACATCTGCATACCTTGTATATCTAACTTTCCATATTCCACATTGCGCTGCTCTGCAGATGATCTGAGAACAATTAGCAACAAACAAAAAATCTCGAAAAGAAACTAAATCAATTTACTGCTGATCCCGGCAAAATAACCCTTTGGCCTCATGAGAGGGTCCAGGGATCGACCATGACTTCTGGTTTTGTTTGGATTATAAAAAGGAGAGGATAGGAGAGGTTTAGAAGGATATGGGCCAAACGCAGGTAGGTGGGGCTAATGTAGATGGACATGTTGATCATAATGCGTAAGTTGTAAGGGCCTGTTTACACGGTGTACGTGTAAACAGATTGTTTCTGCAATATACTCTGAGAAAGTGTATGCTATAGGGGTCAACTGCATTCCCTTCCCATGATCCTTTAATTTAAAAATAATTTCCTTGTGATTGTACTTTCAACTGTTTCCTTAGGTTTTTATTTCTAAGACTTTGTTCCCCATTTGTTCCACAATCCCCAACAAATCCAGTTGAATTTCCTGATTTTGTGATCTTGGAGGAGGTGCACACAATGCTTGACGCACTATGAAATGCAGATGTGGCCCTTTTGTTGATATTGTTGTGTGGTGGCAGAAGATCCTGCCACGTGGAACAAACTCATGTTGCAGAGAGAATGCAAAAACAAAACACAATTTCCGAAGCTGAACAAAAAGAACGGCCAACCGTTAACTACAGTTGTGTAAAGATGTAAAAAAATATACTGACTCAATGTAACCATTTCTCCTTTATTATATTAAAAGTGTGCTTATTCACCCTGGTCAAAAGAGTTTACTGGTAAATGGTAACAAATGGCTGATGCAAGAGAGAGACAAGAGAGAGACAAGAGAAAGCTGAGTGGTTCAAATTCAATTAATCTCTTACACTGTGAAGAAAATCGCTCTCACAATGTTTTTATTTCTCCTGCACTGACTAATTGGTAGTGCCAGTTCCGTATTAAATGCATCTTCATTTACCATCTGCCTTTATCCTGTGCAGCAATTCCGCTGATTTAGTGTCATGGTAAAATTGATGTTCTTCCTCATTGTACAATTTGTATTAAAAACCCTGCTCTGCTGAAACTGGGACTGTGCAGTGGAATTGTGGCTTGCTTGTGGGGAGTGATTTCAAATGCAACCCAGGCCATGTGCCTTGGAATAAGATAACTAATCGTTTTCATTCAGAATGGATTGTGGTTGCAGTAATTTCCTGGTTATGATGCTGATGCTGATCCTTCCTGGATTCTACAATGTTTATTTATTGTCGCATGTACCGAGGTACAGTGAAAAGCTTTTGTTGTGTGCTAACCAGTCAGCAGAAGGTTTTTGTCACAGTAAACTAACAATGACTAAGAAAATAAAGTACTTTTAACAGATCAAGAGCTACACCTACTGCTACTTTAATAATGTCCTTGTCTTCTGGTACAGGCTACTAAATTAACTATTAGTTTTCACTTCAGGGCTCGACTCAAAATAGACAAGCACTTTAAACTAACTAGCTAGCGATATAGCATCGTAGCTTCTAAGGCATAATGCGAAATAATCATCAGCTTCAATTTATTTCTGTCTTCAGTGTGTTCATTGTTAATTATCTATTTCAGTTTAAATTCTATATCATCTGCTGTTCCTGAGGAAATTCTGTAGAATTTGGGTAATCGTTTTTTTTAGCTTTTTCTTTTCTCTGTGCTCCGTCGCCAATTGTCTTGTATTAGCTCACAGTGAATTGCAATTTTGAAACCTGCAAGGTTGTTTTCATCCCCAGTGGTCATTTTGTTTATTAGATCAACGCTGAACACGGAATAACTCCTCTGCACATTATATCCCAATCAGCACTGATGAAACAAACATTCATATTCACAAAAACAAAATGGAGACCAGTCGATAATGACTGGCTACCCACATCCAGCTCCCACAACCCTGCCTGTGCTGCGAAATTTAGATATTCTTCAAAGTGCAGGTGAAAATGTTAGAAAGCTCTTCCTCCTTTCAATTGTTCTTAAAAATATGTCCTTTTGGCAATTAATATGGTAACAAAGTTATCTTGCTCCACAGCTATAAATAAGCCCCCAAATGTATTTATTTAGAAGGCTTTTGCAGGATTACAGATATGAGCTGTGGCATAGTAATACCAATGGACATCAGATTTCTGTCTCCGTGGATCTGAGTCCTATTCATGCATCAAGCAACAGCTACAATACAGCAATAACCTTTAATTGTATAGTGCCTTCAACAAAGTAAAACATACCAAATGCCACATAGAAGCGTAATCAACATGGAGCTGGCCTCTCATCTCTATTGTATCTGCTTACTAACAGGAAAATAATTTTCAGCAATTATTAGCAATGCTTCTCCAAACAAAGTGCTCCATGGGTTACTGTTTGCTATGGGGCCCCAAGTAAATGCTATGATGAATTTAACTATATACAAAATTCCGATACTGCTGTAAAAAAAAATTAAATATTATATTTTACAGTCATAAAATTATACAACATGGAAACAGGCCTCTAGGCCCATCTTATCCATGCTACTCAAGATGGCATATTGAGCTGGTCGCATTTGTCCATCTTTGGCCCAAAGCTCTCAATAGCCTTCTTGTCCATATATCTGTGCAAATGTATTTTGAAAGTCGGTAATTGAATCCACTTGCTCCTCTGGCAGACCATTCCAAATACTGACTACCCTCTGAGTGCACTGGTTGCTCCTGAGGTCCCTCTTAAATCTCTCCCCTCTCACTATAAGCATGGGCCTAGGAATGACAAATGGAATATAACTCTGACAAGAGTGATGTGTTGCACTTTGGTATGTCAAACAGGGAAGGACTTGCACAGTAAATTGTAGTCCTAGAAAGTGTTGCAGAATGGAGAGATCTGGTACTACAGGTGCATATGAAGTGGAGAGTCAATAAATGGGCATGGTGCCCTCTAGTTTTTGAATACTGCGAAAAAAAAGACTGTGAACACTCACTTTATTATGGCTCTCGTGTCAATAAGGTCCCCTCTTAGCCTCCTACACTCCAAAGAAAAATGTCCCAGCTATTACTGAAGCCTGCAAGTCCAGGTAACTTTCTGAAGAAGGGTCTCCATCCAAAACGTCACCCATTCCTTCTCTCCAGAGATGCTGCCTGTCCTGCTGAGTTACTTCAGCATTTTGTGTCTATCTTCGGTTTAAACCAGCATTTGCAGTTTTTTCCTACGCATAACTTTCTGAATCTTTCCTGCTCCATTTTCAACATAATGACATTCTTCCAATAGTGTGTGATCAGAACTGCTCACTGTACTCTAAGTGTGGTTTCACCTTTGACTTGAACAGCTGCATCCAGTTTTTGTACTCCTTCCCAATGAAGAAAAGTGAACCAAACACCACCATCACCATGTGTAGGGAGAAATTGCAAATGCTGGTTTAAAGTGAAGACAGATACGAAAGGCTGGAGTAACTCAGCGGGTCAGACAGCATCTCTGGAGAAAAGGAATAGGTGACATGTCGGATTGAGATCTGAAGAAGGATTTTGACCCGAAACGTCACTTATTTATTTTCTCCAGAGATGCTGCCTGACATGCTGAGTTAGTCCAGCCTTATGTGAACTTCTTCACCATCCTGTCCACCTGACTCACCACTTTCGGTGAACATCACATCTCTATTCCCAGATCTCTCCGTTCTATAACACTATCCAAGGCTCTAACATTTACTGTGCAAGTTGTGCTCCGGTTTGACATACCAAAATTCAACACCTCACAGTTGTCAGAATTCAATTCTATTTGTCTTTCTTTTGCCCCTCTTCCCAACTTGGATATCCTTCCTCATTTTCCACTATACCACCAATTTTGGTGACATTTGCAAAATTTACTGATAATATACATAGCTATCCAAATCATTAATATAGTGAAACAGTGACCCCAAGCAGACCCTTGTGGCACTCACTGGTCACAAGTCACATATCGGATAAACAACCCTCCACAACTACTCCTTCCTCCAAGTCAAATTTGAATCCAATTTGCCTCTTTGCCTTGGAATCCATGTGAAGAAAAACCTACTTGACTAGCCTATCGTGTGGGATCTTGTCAAAGGCCATGCTAAACTCCATAATGTCTATTTCCTTGATCTCATCAATCTTCTTGGTGGCCTATTTAATGAAGTCTATTAGGTTCATGGGACATGATTTCCTATATAGCCAATGCACTTCATCAAATGGTTTTACACATGACCAAACTCATCCAACTTGAGTGCCACCTTTCTGGCTTACACATAAAAGTTACAAAATACTTCAGTGGAGCCTAGGTCCTCGTGTTAAGCCTGAGATTTCACTTTACTGGTCATTCACATGGCAGGACTGACCTTCCAAGGTGCAATAATAAGACTTAATTGGCAACACATGTGGTAGCTGCATTTGTACCGGTGGACAAGAATGGCTGTAACTGAAGATCTCTTACAATCAGGTCATCCTAGGTAATGATCACACTCAGAAAAGTGTTAGCTGGCAACATGATCTTTCAAGAAATTCAGACCAAAACAAGATTGTACATTAGAAACAAGGAACCCTGAAAAAATAAACGGTGCCCAACCTGAACTCGCCACTATTTCTCCCCTCCTTCTCCCCTTCCCCATCGATGGCACAATGGGCTAAGTGTTCGGCTGGCAACCTGAAGGTGGCCGGTTCGAGTCCCGCTTGGAGTGCATACTGTCGTTGTGTCCTTGGGCAAGACACTTCACCCACCTTTGCCTGTGTGTGAATGTGTGTGAATGTGTGTGAGTGATTGGTGGTGGTCGGAGGGGCCGTAGGCGCAGAATGGCAGCCACGCTTCCGTCAGTCCGCCCCAGGGCAGCTGTGGCTACAGAAGTAGCTTACCACCACCGTGTGACTGAGGAGTGAATGAATAATGCGATGTAAAGCGCTTTGAGTATTAGAAAGGCGCTATATAAATCCCATCCATTATTATTATTATTATTCCCCCTATGTTCCTTCCACTAGCTTCACGATTCGCAACTCTTCAATCCTTTTGTCTCACACCTTCGTGTCTTCTCATCCCTGACCTTTGTCCAACCATCTGCCTACCAAAAATTCTCCTCACCTGTATCAACCCATTACCTGCCCGTCTGAGTGGTGGCGCCATCGGGTGTGGCAGCTGTTTGTCCTTTCATCCTTTAAAAAATTTGTAGTCTGTCAAAAGGTTTTGTTTTGGAGGTGTTTTAGTCTTTTTATTTGGGGGATTGGGGGGGGGGGAAGCCCTGGGATCTTTCACCGAGGTTGCCAGTATTGGAGCTCCGCCCAGTTCGGCCTGTAGACTTCGGGAGCCGCGGTCTCCGGTAGGAAATGGCCGATTCGGAACTCCAAGCCGCTGAGAGTGTTCTTCTGGCACCTGAGTATCATAATCCGGCGAGAGGGCCTGAAACATCTGCCGCCGTTGCAGCGACTGCGGAGGCCTCAATAGGCCCTGACCACGGGTGAACAAGAGGAAGAGAACTGAACTTTGTTGCCTTCCCTCACAGTGGGAAACGTTGATTCCACTGTGGGGGGATGTTTTTTATGTTGAATGTTAAATTCTATAGTGTTGTGTTTATCTTATTTGTGTGCTGCATGGTAACTCAAATTTCATTGCACCAATTAGTGTATGTGGCAATAAATGCCCTTTGGCTCTTCCAACTTTCTTCACCCCATGCCCCCTCCCCCTAACAATCAGTCTGAAGAAGGGTCCCAATCCGAAACTTTACTTCTCCATGTTCTTCAGTGATGCTGCCTGACCCGCTGAGTTACTCCAGCATTCTGTGTGTTTTTTTTAAGTTTGTGCATTCATAGATTGTACATTCATAGGTTAAGGAGCTTCAACCAGTCTGCGAACAGCACCATTGCTTGCCCAATTGCGCATCAGTAAAGCACGAACAGTACAAGTTTGCCATCTGCACTGCTACAATCACAACAACCATAATACATTTGGTTTGTTTTCAACTATGTTTGTTAAGGTGAGTTAGAAGGTGATACAGCAGTTCTTGCTGCTGCCTTACAACTTCAGGGGCATGGGTTTGATCATGGCCTTGAGTGCTGTTTTATATGTGATGTTGCATGTTCTCCCCATGACTGTGTGGGTTGCTGCCAGATGATGTGGAGAGGATGTTTCCACTAGAGGGAGAGTCTAGGACTAGAGTTAGACTAAAGTCAGAGGGTGGTGACTGTGGAATTCTTTGCCACAGACGGCTGTGGAGGCCGTATTTGGGTATTTTTACAGCAGAGATTGATAGGTTCTTGATTGGTACGTGTGTCAAAGGTTATGGAGAGAAGGCAGGAGAATAGGGTTGAGGAAAAGATAGACCAGTCATGATTGAATGGTGGAGTAGACGTAATGGGCTGAATGGCTTAATTCTACTCCTGTGACTTAAGAACTCGTGAACATATGATTTGGCCATCTACGATTTCCTACAACCTCAAGAAGTGTTGATAGATTCAATGGCTACTGTAACTTCCCCCTTAGCATGGGTAGGTGGTCAAAGAATCAAAGGGGAGTAGATGAGCATGTAAGAGGGAGTAGGCAGTCGGGCTGTAGGGAAATAAAGAGAAGGGGTTTGGTGCTTCAAAGACTGCTCTGTCACGAGCCAGTATACACATTGATGGGCTGAACAGCTACCTGTAGTGTCATAAACAAGTTACATTTCTGTTGTAACTTTCTTGTTGATTGCCGTTTATCGACCGATTAGCTGAATAGCCTGTGGGTTTGCAGATCCAATTCCCAGGTCTGTGCAGAGTTTCCTTACATCAACAATTGATTGCTGCAATTGATTCATCTGCCCGGAGTTAAAAAGGGAAAATAGATCATGATGTCCTTTCCTCACGGTTGTCTATTTAGGTTATTTTCAGTGTGGAGAGTCATACAGCGGAGTCTGATCTCGCTCTCATCCACATGCGTACAATTCCTTGCAGAGCTCACTAACTACTGACAAGCAGAAATCTCACATATTTGCAATCTCACTTCCAGTAGCTGCTTGGGTGGATTTATCTCAACATGGACTGGCTAATGAACTCATGGTCTTCACTTCCAGTGCACCTCAGAGCCATTAACAAATCATAGTGGATTAGCACTTTTACATTCATGCTGGTTAAAAAAATGTTTGCAGTAAGTTCAATTATTTAAAAGCAAATTGAACTGTGAAGAATTAGAAGATCCATCGGATTGCTTTGTTAATAGATCAATGAGCCTGCTTGAAGATAGACACAAAGTGTTGGAGTAACTCTGTGGATCAGGCAGCATCTCTGGAGAAAAAGGACAGGTGACCTATTGATGTAACCAGATGCTTTGTCAAGAGCTTACAAATAAAGGTTTGACAGTAAACTGGGGTGGTGGATTAGGGTGTTATTAACTTCATAGCATGTAGTACATTTATGAAATGGTCACTGATGAGAAATCAGTATCTTCTTCAATCTGACCAACTAAAATGGTATATTTTATTAAAATGAGAGCCACCACCTGATATTTACAATCATAGATTAAAACAGATTACCTGGTTCGTCAAAATGGGACCGTATATTTTTTATTTTGAAATGGTTACATTGTGGTCTTCATGAGGTTGGATTCCACCAGAGCAAAATTCTCTCCACTCCAAGGTTAATTCCCGGGATGGTGGGACTGTCATATGCTGAGAGAATGGAGCGGCTGGTCTTGTATACTCTGGAATTTAGGTGATCTTATTGAAACATATAGGAATAAGGGTTTAGACACGCTAGAGGCAGGAAACATGTTTCTGATGTTGGGGGAGTCCAGAACCAGGGGCCACAGTTTAAGATAAGGGATAAGCCATTTAGAACGGAGATGAGGAAACACTTTTTCACACAGAGAGTTGTGAGTCGGTGGAATTCTCTGCCTCAGAGGGCAGTGGACGCCGGTTCTCTGGATATTTTCAAGAGAGAGCGAGATAGGGCTCTTGAAGAAAGTGGAGTCATGGGATATGGGGAGAAGACAGGAACAGGGTACTGGTTGTGGATGATCAGCCATGATCACATTGAATGGCGGTGCTTGCTTGAAGGGCCAAATGGCCTACTCCTGCACCCATTGTCTATTGTCTATATCATGGTCCAGTGCCTTTACACATTCAAGTAGGGTACGATCAAAGGCTGCTCTTTGATGAACAAATCATCCAAATGATAGAAGCATTAAGGAAATGGTGTACTCTTCGATGCTTGTACTTCAGATGAGGCTTCAAACAATGCGACCATCCATCTGTTCCCTTGATTCTGGTGAATGAAGTGCCTACACATCTCCCTCTCAACTGGCATCATCAAATAGCCAGATTAAGTATTCAGTCTTCATGTTGATGCTTGTGAGCACCGATGTGGAAAGAATCTGGTACATTTTGCCAAAATAAATCTGAAGCAAATTATGAAAGTGCAGAAAGTAAATATATAAGATTATGAGAAGTACAGATAGGGTAGATGGTCAAAATCTTTCCCTCCAAAACTTTCCACATTTAAGATAAAGAGTTATTAAGGAACTCAGTTTTTTGGGTTTTGCTACAGGCAATTGTTGATATCTGCCAGAGGAGATGGTGGAATAAGACAGCATTCCTATGTTTAAGAGGCTGCCTTATGTCACAGGCGACTGTGGAGGCCAAGTCAATGGATATTTTTGAGGTGGAAATTGACAGATTCTTGGTTAATAAGGGTGTCAGGGTGTATGGGGAGAAGGCAGATGAATAAGGTTGAGTGGGAAAGATAGATTAGCCATGATTGAATGGCAGAGTAGACTTGATGGGCTGAATTCTGCTCCTAGAACTTATGAAGAGTGATTAGACAGACATGGGATAGGTAAGGCATAGATGGATACTGGTCCACTGCAGACAAATGGGATTAGTGTAGACAGGGAAATAGGTCAGCATGAATGTGGTGGACTGAAGACCCAGTTCTGTACTACAGCACCCTATGCCAATAGATGAAGCGCATTCAGACCTTTGACATAAGATTGAGACATTATATTAATTTCATTATATTATATTATGTACATTATATTAATTGTTTTAATTTCAGCTAATCATAAAACTCTCTCTTGAAATGGGAAATTACTTACTTAGAATGAATTGCAAGGTTGGGAATGAGTAAGCAATAGCAATGCAAAATTCTTCATATTATTTTTGTAGATGCTGTTTCCATCTTCAAACCAATACATTAGCTAAAGTAACTTCTCTTTCATCTCATAAACACAGCTTAATTCTTGACACAGTTGCTGAAGATCTAATTACCATCTAAGGATATAGATGTTAGACAATATATTCAGTCGTGCATTTAAAAAAAACACAGAGTACTATTTACCACACTGCCCCAAGCCACCAAAGTGATTGTTGCACTGGCAAAACACAATAGTTAATACTGGGATTATCAAGGGACCGATGAACCAATTGCATTAAGTTGATTCAATGGCGCAAATGTAAAGCGCTGCAATTATTTTGCAATGGTATTGCCCTTTAACTACACTTTTATTGTACCACTGAAACCAACATTTTCAAATGTCGGCCATTTTAAAGTAGTAGAGAAAATAGTGTGAATGCCCAGTAATTGTGGCATTACCTTCACCATGCATTTCCTGTTGACAACATAGACTTTTAAAAGATAAATCAATTTTCCAATTGTTGGAAAATTGTCGTGCAGCATTACAAATACTTGAATTTAAATCATGAGGTCACTTGCAATAGGCCTGGTGGAATATGGAGACAGTCTCACCATAAATCATTGAACAACTCAAAATCAATGACTTATTCATGCCTAACTTGGGCAGTAGGTCTATTGTGATGCTCATTTCACTAGATTTCCAAGATACATTGTGTTAGAACACCCATCTGCAGTTTTTGTGCAGCAACTAACATTTATTGGTTAAGTTTAAAAATACTTCACTTGTGGCAGTTTTTTTGTTTTTTTGCCACAATACAAGCACCTCCTCTTGGTCGCTCACTTTTTCTCTCTTTTTCTCTCTCACTTCTCCAGCTTCCAAATGTATCGATTTTCCTTATAGTTTAATATCTCCACTAAAATATTTGACAGAGGAACCTGAGGTACTGTGTCAGTGTGCAACAGTGTTCATGGTTCAAGACTCTTCAGCTTTGGTTCATCCTCCATTTTGCTTTAGCCACTCCACTTAGCACACTCAATGTTCATGTCTCTTCACTTCTAATTCCACTTCAGGAAAAGTTATACTTTTTAATTTAAAGCACAAATATCAAAACCGATAATAGTAGATACGTATTTTCTCTCGTTGTCTGTACAGGATTTTAAACATTTCTATATAATAATTCTTGTGTATTATTTTAAATGAGACCTAGTTTAATAAACAGTAACACTCAACCTTTCCTTCCATCCCAAAACCTTCAACAAGTAAAGGTTAAATGACAGCGCAAATGTACAGGAATGCACAAATGTTTTGTATTCTTTCTACAAAACCAATTGTTTTGAGATGGACTCGCATGCCCAGTTTTCAATCAGTTTATTTGGAGTTGACCATTTCATGGGATTGTTGTGATGTCATTGCAAAAGCACTTCTCTCCCAATTCGTGAAGAACGAAACCATTCTGCCTTTTATGTTTCATGTCAGTTAACATTTGGCAATGCCGGTATATATAGGACTTCCTCAATATATAACCTTCCTTGATAAACAAGACGGGTAAAAAAAAATTTCCTAACCAAGCTTGCCTCAGGTCTTGCAATGACATCACAGCCTGGGCTCACTTCCAAACCATTCCCGGTTCCACAAAGTTGCTGAACTTGGTGCGTTGCGTGGTACTGCAGTCTTCAGCTGAGGAACCAGAGTCAGTGATGTGCAGGCAAGCATTCGATCCAGGGAACAAGGTCGACGCCGAATCATAGCCCACCAGTCAGCATTCCAAATGTCCACTCACAATCCTGGGGTGTCTCATCTCCTTACAGCGCTTCTTTCTCTCTCTGTGAGCTTCTGCTGAGTTTCATCTCTGCTAGCTGGATGTATCTGATCACATTTGTATCTGCATTTGAACAAGAGAAGAACAAGAGTAAAGATGCGCATGCACAAATAATGTTTTAGTTTAGTAACCAAAAGATTCCCCTTCTCCACTCTCCACCTAAATAACCAACCGCCATGTACAAAGATAAATGCATCATGCTGATAGGCTATCTTACCATCTTGCACATTAAAACTGAGCATGGTTTGGCTTCATTCAAACTCCAATCAAGTGCAAGGAGGGAGTGAAGGGAATAAGTTCTTCAGCAACCAATGTGCCTGAGTTTCTGTGCCTAATGTGTCAATTAGACCAACACACGTCTCCTGCAATGAAAGTATCCACCTTGTTCAGAGACCAGACATCAGATTTTGAACCATCCTGTCCTTAGACCTCCAATATTACAGAGAGCTGTGTATTATGCTCAAAATTGGAAATACTTCCCCCTGTGAAAAGCCATCACACACTTCTTTTCCTTGGCTTTCTTTGTACCTTCTTTAGATTTTACTTTAGACTTTAGAGATACAGTGTGGAAACAGGCCCTTCGGCCCATCGAGTCCACGATGACCAGTGATCATCCTGTACACGAGCAATGTCCTGCACACTAGGTGCACTTACAATTTTACTAAAGCCAATTAACCTACAAACCTGTACGTCTTTGGAGTGTAAGAGGATCTGGAGCACCCAGAGAAAATCCACACAGTCACAGGGAGAACGTACTAACTCTGTACAGACAGTATCTGTAGTCAGGATTGAACAGAGGTCTCTGGCGCTGTAAGATACCAGCTCTACTACTATGCTACTGTGCCGCCCCACCGTTCCAGGTCATTAAAACACAAGAATAAGGGTAGAGTAAGAAACAAAAGAGAAATGTAGAGTTTTCAAGGGATGAAAGCCAAAGAATTTGAATTTGATGCATTTGTGTCTGCTTTGCATACTGTAAACTCTGTGCAGGTGCAGTGCAGCCCAATTTGTGTGTGAGTTATTTCCCGAAATTCTTGCTGCAGCCCTTAAGGATGATGAGACATCCTTTAAATCGGGAAATCTCAAAGCAAATGAGTGCTAGCAAATCCTTGTGGAATCCTACCCTTCAAATTGCCCCAGTCTATTCCTTCACCACAAATGGCCAGTACTTGTCAGGTTAATTTATTGTGAATCCTATTGTCTAATAATAGTTTTCCTGCCAGGATCCACATGCATTTGGATTCCTGTGAACTGTGTTGTGCACCAAAGATGGTTATTTTTAATACTTTTTATATTTGTGCTCAACGCTGAAGAATACAAAAGTTATTGTAACATGGCAGCACATAATTGATGCAGTTACCTCACTGGTGGCATTTTGCACTAAGGGTCATTTCATCTGTCCCTAGGAGCCTAATTTACTGCATGTAAATTGGATCGGAGTACACATAACTCTTGAACTAAGACCTATGTGGCTGTATAGCGGCACTGATTACTAAGCCTGGCTGATTTTACAGTTCATTAATCCGATCAGGATTGTGGAACAAGTTAGAGAAGCTATATTTGAAAACGATATTTAATGTGAAATTGGGGGGAAACGAATGGAAGTCGTCGGTGCCTCATACACATCTAGGTCAACATACCTGAGGGGAAAACATCAGTTGTACCTTAATGGGGAAATCCACTTACTCCCCACAGCTTTGCAAAACAAAGATCTCAATGTTGCAATCAGAGTACTGCCGGTATATAGTAATGCATTCAAAATGTTCAGTTGTACATGGAGTTCCATAAAAACATGGAATTTTTAAATTCTTATTTAGAACACTTTAAATCTTATTTGATATAGACAACATTACTGCCCGACAGTAGAGATTACATGTGTTATACTTGGTAAAAGTGAGTGTTAATGTAAGCATTAATAAATGTATGATAAATAATTTGGATGATGACGTGAAGAAAATTTGACTGGAAAGGCCACATGGACAGTGAATACAAAAATAAAAAGACATTGCTGAACGGTGTATTATTTATAAACTTGTCTGAATGTTCATACATCATTCCTCCCATAGATGTTGTCAATAAATGCTTTAATCTCTCAATCTTCATCGATATGGTCCTAACTCTGATAATAATAATAATAATAAATTTTATTTATGGGCGCCTTTCAAGAGTCTCAAGGACACCTGATGTTCTAATCTACTCTGTAGCTGCGAATTGGCTCCTAAAAGTGAGCTCAAAAAGTTGTTTTGTCTATTTATATCACCTCGTCAAGGTTATGCCAAAAGGCTATGAGGTAGCCAGTTAAAATTTTTAATAGTTTAGCATTGTAATGATAATGCACAGTAAAATGCTGTAAAACCAAGTCCCAGTTAATAATCAGTCCTCCTTACTCTCAACAACTTCTTCTTCGACTGCTCCCGCTTCCACCAAATCCAAGGCATAGCCATGGGCACTCTCATGGCCCTAGCTATGCCTGCCTGTTCCAGGCGTACACTTGCCCTATCTCCGAACTCTATCTCTGCTACATTGACGACTGCATCAGTACTACCTCCTGCACCCATGCAGAACTCACAGACTTCATTAACCTCACTACCAAATTCCATCCTGCACTCAAATTCACTTGGACCATCTCCGACATCTCCCTCCCCTTTCTTGATCCCATGTCCCCATCACAGGAGATAGACCAGCGACTAATGTCTATTATAAACCTGCTGACCCACTGCTATCTAGAGTACACTTCTTCCCGCCCTGCCTCCTGCAACTCCCTGGCTAACTCATTCCTTGACTACACTGAACTACTCTGGGCCTACGCAAGATCCCAGTTGCCAAACATTTTAACACCCCCTCCTATTCCTATACTGACCTTTCTGTCCTGGGCCTCCTCCACTGTCAGAGTGAGGCTAAATGCACATTGGAGGAACAGCACCTCATGTTGTGATTTGAATATTGATTTCTCTGACCAAGTAACCATTGCTTTCCCCTCTCTATGTCCCTCCCTCATCCTAGTTCTCCTACTAGTTTCACTGTCCTCCTAATTAATATATACTAATTGTATGCCTCCCTTGTCACCTTCCCCTCATCCAACGATGAACCATTTTACATTTCCTTGATCAACATCTGTTCTTTTTCACACCTTACATGTTCTTCGTACCCTTCCATACCTTGTTTCCCTCTTCCCTAACTTAAGGGCCTGTCCCACGATGCGAGTTTACCCAAGAGCTCTCCCGAGTAAAAAAAAAAAATCAAACTCGTAGTAAGTACGTAGCGGGTACGTCGGAGCTCGTGGACGTCTTGTAGCGGCTCGTATCGCTAACGGCAGGTAATCGGGAAGCGCGGTAAGTTCGTGAAACTCGTGAAGTTTTTTCAACAGTGTGAAAAATTTCCAAGAGTAAAAAAATACTCGTGATGAAGTACCACGACTTTGATTATTTTTTTTAAACTCGGGAGAGCTCTTGGGTAAACTCGTATATCGTGGGACAGGCCCTTGATTCTGAAGAAGGGTCTCAACCCGAAATGTCACCCACTCCTTCTCCACAGTTTAAAGGAGATGTGCTGGACACGTTTTCTTTGCACAGAAGAGGTCGAGTGCCTGGAACGCACTGCTGAGAAGATAGTGGTTGAGGCAGATACGATAGTGGCATGCAAGAGGCTTTTGGATAGGCACATGGATATGCAGGGAATCGAGGGATGTGGATTATGTGCAGGCAGATAAGTGATGTTCCTGGCATCAAGTTCGGCGCAGATATTGTGGGCTGAATGACCTATTCTTTTGTTGTACTGTTCCATGCACCATCGATGATATTATTGCTATTGCCCGTTAATTATGTACGATTTCTACACATGCTTATTACAAAACACAAGAAGGCCATTCAACCCATCGGGTCCATGCCTGCTCAGAGTACACCATGTCAATTGTCCCATTTTCCATCTGTTTTGAAGCTTATTCTCCCTCTCATGCCTATCATTGGCTCATTCCACCTACCTACACTAAGGGGTAATTTACAATTGGCAACTAACCTATCAGCATATCTTTGTGATGTGGGAGGAAACTATAGCACTCAGTGGTAGGTAGATGGTCGTGGGGAGATTGTGCAACTAGCAGAGATGCCACCTGAGGATAGGATCGAACTCAGGTCCCTGGAGCAGTGAGGCAGCAGCACCAACTGTTGTCCATCTTTTAGTTTAGACTTTAGAGGTTCAGCAAGGAAACAGGCCATTCGATCCACTGAGAACATGCCGACCAGCGATCACCCCATGCACTAACACTATCCTACATACTGGGGAAAATTTATAATTTTACTGAAGCTAATTAACCTATTAAGCTGTATGTCTTTTGGAATGTGGGAGGAAACCGGAGCACCTGGAGAAAAAAAACCCCACGCTGTCACAGGGAGAATGTAAAACTCCATAAAGACAGCACCCATAGTCAGGATCGAACCCGTGATGCTGTAAGGCAGCAACTCTTCCACTGTGCCACCCACAGTTATTAATGATCATTTATTTGAAGACAAAGCACCAAAATAAATTAGGCTCATGGCACACAATTTGCTGAGGTTCGTTATTGTCTAAAATGTCGAGAATATTTCAACATACTTTACCGAATAAAGAGAATACGGCAAAGGTTATCATGAACTTATAAAGTAGGCCAAGTACCCAATTAAAATCTAAATATACATTTGCTCTTCTCTTGAATATCGCAACATTTTTACTACAGTGAAAATATTTGTGGAAAAATTAATTGGACAAGAAGGTTGATGACTGTAGGGGTCCCTTGAACTGGTGATATAAAAGAGAAAAGTCAAAGCTAATAATGTTGAAACAAAATGGAATCTCATGTATATTGTCCACAGGAGATAGTTGCTGCTTTGGATGATAATAAATCAAAAGGACAATGTGTCTAGATAATGAGAAAGAGAAAGAGAGTGAAATATTCTGTAATCGTATTTCAAACCACAATTACAAAATACATGGATACACAGATTTATATTGAGAATGAGATGATCAAATTTTTCTTTATATGCTGTATATTCGAGCATTATTATATGGACTTGCACTGCAAAATCGCCTCAAGGTTTGCTTACTCCTCTCCTCTGTATTCTTGGTATAAGTGTAAATTGTCCCATGTGCGTATAGGGGATCGCTGGTTGACGTGGACTCAGTGGGCCGAAGGGCCTGCATCCGTGCTGCATCTCTTCACTAAAAACTAAAAGTATAGGTTTACACTCGGAGTAACCCTGAATGAGTTTGAAGTGATTCTCTATTTGTGACTGAAAGAAAATTCGAAAGATGGTTTCAAATGTAAATACGACAATTGACCGATGGAAGCACATCCTTACTAACTCAAAGCTCCCCAGTCTCAGCATCCACTTACGTTTGAAATGACCCTGGTAATTTTGCCTGACTACATTACAGCAAATTGTTATCAACCTTTGCAAAATGGACCTAAAAAGCCAGAATTGCTTACTCTAAGCTGGTCAGAATGAAAGTGCCAAGAGTTGTTGGAGGACACTCTGATGGATCATCTTTCCACAGCTGCAATCCTACCTCGTGTTCAAGTAGGAACTGCAGATGCTGGAAGATCGAAGGTACACAAAAATGCTGGAGAAACTCAGCGGGTGCAGCAGCATCTATGGAGCGAAGGAAATAGGCGACGTTTTGGGCCAAAACCCTTCTTCAGACCTATCCTACCTCCCCTGACAGCCCACGGATTTCACCTATTGAGGAATCAGTTCTCGTGATCGATAGTGTTCTACCTGGTCTTTTCTCGCCTCCAGCTCTCCAGTTACACCCCTCCCAACCCCCTACTGTCAGTCTGAAGAAGGGTCTCGACCCAACACGTCACCCATCCTTTATTTCCAGAGATGCTGCCTGGCCCAGTGAGTTACTCCAGCTTTGTGCTTATCTATTTTAGTGATCCACCAGGCTGGGACTTCACTCAGGGGTGGGAAGAGATGGGATGGTTTGAGATTGGTGGGCAGTAAGGGACTGAAGTTTAGGGGTAACATGAGGGGGAACTTCTTTACTCAGAGAGTGGTAGCTGTGTGGAATGAGCTTCCAGTGAAGGTGGTGGAGGCAGGTTCGTTTTTATCATTTAAAAATAAATTGGATAGTTATATGGATGGGAAAGGAATGGAGGGTTATGGTCTGAGCGCAGGTATATGGGACTAGGGGAGATTATGTGTTCGGCACGGACTAGAGGGGTCGAGATGGCCTGTTTCCGTGCTGTAATTGTTATATGTTATATGGTTATATCCGAAGATTGAAAACCCAAGGTAGTTGCTGCCTTGCCAACTCAACAAAATTAACCGCAGGTCGCCCGTCAGATATTTTCAGCAAGTTTCTGGCCCGTCAAAGGGACAAATCTCATCAATCGGGCAAGTGGCTCAAGGCCGCAGATGATCTGTGAATGGATATGCGGGCGAGAGAAAGATAGATTGAAGGGTGAGGGGGATCAAAGTAGGGGGCAGAGCAAGTGGGCTGTTGGGATGGTGGAGAACTGATCAAACGCAGGTGTGTATAAAAGTTAACACAACTAGACTTGGGGAGTAAACGTGGTCGGCAACGAGTACCAGGAGAAGGTAGCTGCTTTATCAATGGCCAGATTTCCAAGCCTCAGCAAAACCATCAGAGTAAGCATGTATTAATACAGGCACAGTCTCTCCGTAAGGCCTAAATAAAGAGTGGAGGAGCAGAGGGGAATAAGTGCAAGGGAGGGAACAGGGCCAGGGGAGCGGACAGAGGGAGGGTGGGAGAGAGAGAGAAGCAGGGACAGAGGGAGGGATGGAGAGAGACAGGGAGAGAGACCGGGACAGAGAGAGACACACAGACAGAGGGAGAGACAGAGAGAGGGGGAGAGAATGTACAATTCACACAATTATTAAATGTACAATTCTCACAGTGATTTCTTGCACTGGGTAATTTGTGACCCAACAACAGTTCCACTTTAGCATAAGCAAATTCAAGTCAAGTCAAGTCAAGTCAAGTTTATTTGTCACATACACATACGAGATGTGCAGTGAAATGAAAGTGGCAATGCTCGCGGACTTTTGTGTAAAAGACAAACAACCAAACAACCAAACAAACTATAAACACAATCATAACACACATATTCTTTTACATAATAAATAATGGAAGGAAAAACGTTCAGTAGAGTTAGTCCCTGGTGAGATAGGCGTTTACAGTCCGAATGGCCTCTGGGAAGAAACTCCTTCTCAACCTCTCTGTTCTCACCGCATGGCAACGGAGGCGTTTGCCTGACCGTAGCAGCTGTAACAGTCCGTTGCAGGGGTGGAAGGGGTCTCTCATGATATTGTTGGCTCTGGAGTTGCACCTCCTGATGTATAGTTCCTGCAGGGGGGCAAGTGAAGTTCCCATAGTGCGTTCGGCCGAACGCACTACTCTCTGCAGAGCCTTCTTGTCCTTGGCAGAGCAATTCCCAAACCAGATGGTAATGTTCCCGGACAAGATGCTTTCTTGTTAAGAGGCTGCATCCGCTTGGTTGAGAAAAACAAGGCCCAAGTGCTCCAAACTTTCTTACAATAGGTGTCAAACATTTTGGCGCTGTGTGGTTTCATCTTGCTAGATCTATCCACCTTATTGTGGATAGTCCTGAGACAGCTCATCGCCAGCTTCTGATGCACCATTGTACCTACGCCCTTGTCCCCACCACCCCAACTGACCGCCACCTGAACAATGAGATGTGAATATCCTTTCCCGCATCCAGAGTCTCACACAACTGCAGCCTAGGCAAGTACACATCTGACTTATTTTACCCAGAATCTAAGGTCAATGTAAACAGAAGATGGCAATAGGAATCCATCCCTCCTTTCTCCAATCTTTTCCCCCCAAAAATTGACCTTAAATGCATTCCGCAACACAAAAGATAATGGCTACACCCTTTCTTGAATCATTTGGAAATTAGACTGTCTGGGTTAACTAGGGGGTGCATTAGGAGAACTACCAGCTCTTTTGCAATCCACCCATTTAGATGACATGAGGGACGGGAAGGCCACGTTTTACTATAAAAAGCATCCTTGTGCAACATCACATTCTCAAATTTAAGTGTCATGTTTAATGTATCCCCAGGTCGGTGGGGGCGCTGCGAGTCGGCTGCCCTGCCAGCAGCGTGTTTGTTATTTCGACTTTTTTGTTTTTTTTAATGTGTCTAATGTTAGTTTAGTTGGCTCTTGGTGTGTCTTGTGTGAGGGGTGGTGGGGGGGGGGGGAAGGGAGGAACTGCTTTCGGTCGCCTCCTCGACAGAGAGGCGACTTTTTCCATGTCGCCTCCCTCGCAGCCTATCAGCATGGATTGGCCTTTCCCGGAGTCGGGCCCGGAGCATCAGCAGCAGGCGCAGCATGGACTTTTCCATCGCGGAGCGGGGCGAAACATTGCCGGGGCTCAGCTGGCCTGCTGACTTTGGCATCATGGGAACGTGGTCTGTGGAGCTTCTAGCCGTGGGCGGGGTGTGGACTTGCCAGGAATCGCCAGAGAAGAGCTCCGACTGCCGGCCTACAACATCCTGAAGCTGTGGTCTCCGGTAGGAAAGTGCCGATTCGGGACCTCCAAGCATGTTTGACCGTCCCGACGTCGGAGTTTGATCATCCTGACGAGAGGGCCTGTACATCTGGCCGTCCGTAGCGGCGACTGCGGAGGGTTTATGGCCCCGACACGGGTGAACAAGGGAGGAAGACTGACTGAACTTTGTTGCCTTTCAACACAGTGAAGAATGCTGTGGTGGATTTTGTCTTAAATCTTATTGTGTATTGTGTGTTATTTTTAAGTGCATCGCTGCTGGCAAATTCATTTCACTGCTCCTTTGGGTGCATGTGACGATTAAAATTGACTTTGACTTTGACATTTGGAAAAAGATGGTTCAATATGTCTGTGAATCAAAATGGTGACTATATTTAACTTTGCACCTACCTGTGTATATCTCGTTAGACAGAGGAAAGTGAACGATTCCTTACCTGTTGGCTCTCGGTTCTTTGCTTCCTTCAGATAATGTAAAGCTTTGTCATAATCCCCAAGGTGGTAGTAAGCCACACCAGAGCGATATAGAGCCTTGAAATTATCTCCTTCCTTCTTCAGGACCTTGAGACAATATTCCTTTACTCGCTCGTAATTCACGAGTTCCGCTTGTAGTAAGCACGCTTTTGAGAAAAATGAAGAAGAGAGAACACATGAGATTAGCAATTATAGATTTAAAACATTGACACAAAAAGAGATAACATGAGGCTTTGCTCCCCTTGGTTTTGTTTGGCTATTGGGTGGTAGGTACACCATGGTGAAAATGAATGCCCAACTGGCTGAGATCATTCCTCGCAGAGTCTTAGAGAGATACAACACAGGAACAGGTCCTTCAACCTACCGAATCTACACCAACTATCAACCATCCATTTCCACTAATCCAATTTTAATACCAATTTTTATTAATTCCACATTCTCATCAACTCCCCTCACATTCTACTGCTCACACACCAGGGAAAGTTTCCAATGGCCAATTAACCAACCGACCGCAAGTAGTTGCGATGTGGGAGGAAACCCAAGCAGTCATGTGGAGAATGTGCAACCTCCACAGACAGCACCTGAGGTCCTGTTACTCATCAAAATCGTTGCAGCAGACATTTTAATAAACATTCAACAAATTGCAAGTATAGCGTGCCTTTAATGCAGTTAAAATGTCGCACAACACTTTTAAGGGTGTCATCAAACAACATTCAACAACGTGCCAATGGAGTGATATTAGATCAGGTGATCAAAACTTTCTTCAAAGAGGTAGAATTTTTAAAGAGAATTTTAAAGGTGGGGAGAGGTAGAGAAGTTCAGAGAAGGAATTCTAGAATTTAGACCGAGATGTCTCTAGGCACAGCTGCTACCAGTGCACTGAAGCCAAGGATGTGCAGGTGACCAGGATTACAAGAGTGTGGAAATCCCCAGGAATCTCGCGGTTGAGGAAGGAGAAGGAATGGTAGAGTTGCTGCCTCACCACGTCAGAGACCAGGGTTCGATCCTGGCTATGGGTGCTATCTGTGTGGACTTTATACGTTCTCCCTGTAACCACATGAGCTTTCTGCGGGAGCCCGGTTTCCTCCCGCGCTCCAAGGATGTGCAGGTTTGTAGGATAATTGGCATTGGTAAAATAGCAATTTGTCCCTGGTGTGTAGGATAGTGCTCGTGTACAGGGTGATCGCTGGTCGGCATTGACTTAGTGGACGGAAGGGCTAGTTTATGCACTGTATCTCTAAAGTCTAAAGTAAATTACATTGTTACATACAGTATCGTACTGTTACCAGGATGACATTATCCTTCTATGAAAAAATAATTACTGTGCAATGGATCTTACAATCTTTCCACCAAAAGTATCTTATTGCTTGAAGAAAGGGAGCGCTTAAAAATAATCTTTGCATTATGAATATTTGAAATATATTATATTATATATTAAATATATTATAATATGGAACACCAGAATAAATATAATTTGGAAGCAGAATCTGTAATATTAATTAACAGGGAGGGAGATATTTATTTTAAAGGCACTTGGGGAAGGAAGAGTGAAGCAGATTAGCCTCTAAAAATGTGATCAACTATATTTGCACAGGGGAGAGAACAAAGTACAGGGAATTAAGGAAAGAGAAAATGAAATTGATCTATTGGGAGCAAGCATTATCTGATGGGACAAATGGACTCCTTCTGCGTCATTCTAAATATTAGATGGGACAGTCAAAGGCAACTTACAACTTCTAAGACACAAAATGCTGCAATAACTCAACAGGATAGTCGCAACTCTCGAGAGAAGAAATGGGTGTCATCGCGGGTCAAAACCCTTCTTCAGACCTAGGTGTGGTTTAGGCAGAAAATCTGATCGCACTTAAAAAAAACCAGTCGGGTAGTAATGTGGAGCTGTGATCTGTTAGGTTATTGACAAAATGTTGGTATGTAGGAATAAACTGGGTGTCTCTTTTTTGTCCAGCGCAGACATAATAGCACAAATGGTCTTGCTCTGTGGTCAAATCATATTTCCTATTATTTGACCGCACATGTGGCAAGAATGCATGGACAAAACAACTCTTGCTACACCATTGTATTTTACTTTCAAAGTCAATGAGGGGTAAATAATCCTAAACCAGGAGATATCTTGACTTGCAACCAAAGGACCTTACTGCACAGTGTAACCAATGGGACCATCTGCCTAATCATAGCCATTCTCTTCACCTGGAAAATTACACAGCACTAATCACATCCATTGATAAGTTTAATTTTCCAAATCACTACTTTTCTCAAGAGCCTTGAGAAAGTTGGTATTTGTTTTGAAACGTGCCTCCAATAATAATTCCTCTACCAAGAAGAAAGACTATGGAAATGTGGTGTGTCTCCATGACTTATCAATTTCTACAGATGCACCATAGAAAGTGTCCTATTGTGGTGCATCACAGCTTGGTTTGGAAACTGTTCAGTCAAAGACAGCAAGAGATTTCAGAGAGTGGTTAATGCAGTGAGGCCAATCAAACAAAGTAGCCAACTCCCCCTCCCCTACCGACTCCATCTACACTTCACGTTGCCTTGGGTAAGTACCCAACATAATAAAGGATGACTTACTCTCCGGTCATTCTTCTTCTCCCCTCTCTATTCAGTCAGGAGTACCTTCATAGCACCCACCACCAGTTTCAGGAACAGTTACTTCCCCACTTTATCAGACCACTGAATGTATTTCTCAAAACCTAAGGGTTTTGACAATTTCACAATCTCCCTACCTACCTCATCGCCGCCCTCGCACTTTTTTATTATCTGCACATTCTCTGCAGTTGTAAAACTATAATGATGTAACACTACTCCACTCTAGTTATTTTTTACTCTTTGCACTACGTGCTGTACCTGTGTACAACTTGACTATATTCATATCCAGTATGTGCAGGAAGGAACTGCAGATGCTGGTTTACAACGAAGATAGACACAAAATGTTGGAGTAACTCAGCGGGACAGGCAGAATCTCTGAATAGTGATATTTCGGGTCGACGCCCTTCTTCAGACTTCAGAAGAATGGTCTCGACCCGAAACATCACCCATTCCTTCTATCCAGAGATGCTGCCTGTCCCGCTGAATAACTCCAGTATTTTGTGTCTATCTTCATACCTGGTACGAATTGACTGGATAAAAAGTGCACAATAAGTTTTTCACTGTTTCTTGGTACATATAACAATAATAAATCAAAACTGGTAATGAGAAGTGCACAATAAGTTTTTCACTGTTTCTTGGTACATATAACAATAATAAATCAAAACTGGTAATGAGAAAGAAACTTTAAATTGTAACTAACATTCTAGCTGGCTGTCAGCACAAGGAGAGACTGTATTTAACCTCCCACAGTACCAGCGATGGTCAGAGCAGAAGTTTCCTGTGGCTTGGTGCATGCTTCAACAATCCTGCCTCAGCAAAGGCATTTAACTCATGCACAGAAGGGAAGGAAATGTAGACCAGAGCACTGTTCAGAAGGGAAGTATGCTTCACAGATGGCTGTGGAGGCCAAGTCAATGGATATTTTTAAGGCAAAGATAGATGGATTCTTGATTAATATGGGTGTCAGGGGTTATGGGGAGAAGGCAGGAGAATGGGGTTCAGAGGGGATGTTAGATCAGCCATGATTGAATGGCAGGGTACACCTGATGGGCCAAATTACCTAATTCTGCTCCTATCACTTATGAATTTATGAACTGCTTTTGTAGACAGGAATAGCAACACAGTGGTTACATTATTGAATTGACAATTCAGAAGCTTGGACTAATGACCTAGTGAATGGAGGTCATAACCCATCATGACATATTAGTAATTTAAACCAATGAAACAAATAAATCCAGAGCTATTATCAAAGATGGTAGCCACAAAACAACCTTATCTTTACACAAACTTACATAATTAATTTGCTTTTTTCAGGGAAGAGAATCTGTTTTCCTATTGTGTCTGGTCTAGACACAACTACAAGCAAAAAAGAACACAAAGTGCTGGAGTAACTCAGTGGGTCCGATCTCTGGAGAGCATACACAGGTGATGTTTCTGATCGGGACGTTTCTTCAGACTGATTGCAGGGAATGGAAAAAGAAAGCGGGAAGAGAGGAGAGGCAGGACAAAGCCTGTCAGGTAATAGGTTGATACAGGTGAGGGGGTGGGGGGGGGGGGGGGTGGGTTCAATAGGCAGATGGTGGACAAAAGTCAGAGATGAAAAACAGAAAGTACTGACTAATTCTGTTTCCTCTGCCCCTTCAGGCAGTACTTTCCAACTCATAATTACATTCTGGCCAATGTTAGTTTTCCACATCTCCCTCAATTTTTAGTCAGAAAAAAAATGTGTCCCTGCTCTTTGATGACGATATACTTACTCTGTATATACTACACACTCCGTCGATTATTTCAGATTTTACAGCATAAGAAATGGGCGTATGCCATATGTGATTGACCTTTCAGGAGGAATTGTCCCTTTCAATGCTACTATCACAAAGCAAACAGTGTAATGGAGACTTGATTGGCCTGCGGTTGCCAAATGATGGTTGGTCCTTGGGTCAATGCCATCCGTTCCTCCTGCATGCAGTCCACATAGATAAATGTGAGGTTATCCACTTTGGCGGCAAAAACAAGGGGGCAGGTTATTATCTCAATGGGGTTAGGCTAGGCAAGGGGGAGGTGCAGCGAGACCTGGGCATCCTTGTACACCAGTCACTGAAAGTTGGCATGTAGGTACAGCAGGCAGTGAAGACAGCTAATGGAATGTTGGCCTTCATAACAAGAGGATTTCAGTATAGTAGTAAAGAGGTTCTTCTGCAATTGTATAGAGCTCTGGTGAGACCACATCTGGAGTATTGTGTCCAGTTTTGGTCTCCTAATTTGAGGGAGGACATCCTTGTGATTGAGGCAGTGCAGCATAGGTTCACGAGATTGATCCCTGGGATGGCGGGACTGTCATATGAGGAAAGATTGAAAAGACTAGGCTTGTATTCACTGGAGTTTAGAAGGATGAGGGGGGTTCTTATAGAAACATATAAAATTATAAAAGAACTGGACAAGCTAGATGCAGGAAAAATGTTCCCAATGTTGGGCGAGTCCAGAACCAGGGGCCACAGTCTTAGAATAAAGGGGATGCCATTTAAGACTGGGGTGAGAAAACCTTTTTCACCCAGAGAGTTGTGAATTTGTGGAATTCCCTGCCACAGAGGGCAGTGGAGGCCGTCACTGGATGGATTTAAGAGAGAGTTAGATAGAGCTCTGGGGGCTAGTGGAATCAAGGGATATGGGGAGAAGGCAGGCACAGGTTATTGATTGGGGACGATCAGCCATGATCACAATGAGTGGCGGTGCTGCCTTGAAGGGCTGAATTGCCTCCTCCTGCACCTATTTTCTATGTTTCTATGTTTCTAATGTGACACAGTAAGAGGACTGGCACTTCTGTGTCCGCTTCTAGTGTGGATAACTCATCAGGTGTGTCAGCTTGCACCGTAACTAGAAGTACTGAGTTCAATTTCCTGAGCAACAGGGTGTGACCCAGCGAAGGACACGTTTCTTTTGATTCTGGCTAAAGTCCATTCTCAAAACGGCACTACAGGATCCAATTTCCAGACAATTATATTTCACAGTCTCATTACTAAATACATTTGACAATGAAGGCTGTTCTAGGGCAATGACCTTTTATGTGACAAAATATCACTCGCAATTTGCAAGGAAGGAAAATGAAAAATAAATGGACAACAATATTAATGTGGGCATTCATTAAACGGCACTTAGGAAGCTTTTGCATTTTTCAGCTTGAAATTGTGCAATCTGGTGCATACTGTAACAATTTTAACTTACTCGAATGCAACATTTATGCTTTAAATTGGATTGGATATTCATAACTAGGCTTAATTACATTACTAATTACATTCCACAGTAGGGCCAGGCTCTAACAGGTGTAGCACATGAATGACTTTAGTATATTCATGTATGGAGATCAGATTATAATTCATGCTGCTATATTTATATATATTAGACTAAGTGGGACCTGTTGGGTCCCAGCATCACACGGGAGAGCTGGTCCCCCAACGCAATATTCCACCTCTCCACCAATTCCAATGTTGGGTGGCCAGTGGGGTTGGGGGGGGGGGGGGTGTGCCTTTCTGGAGTGCTAGTATGGGTGTTGTGGGCTGAAGGGACTGGTTTCCAGAGGGCTAGTATGGACATTGTGGGCCAAATTGATTTTTGGGGTGGCAGCTCAGACACTCAAGCCTGATGTGCTGGCAGCTCACTCACGGCTGGTGGGCTGGCAATTGACACGGCTATTTCTTGAAATTCCATTTCATGCTGGGTGCAAGGGCACCAAATTCAAGTGCAGTTTCATGCCGTTTCAAGCAAGGTGCAAGGCCACCAAATTCAAGTGCAGTTTCATGCCACTTCAAGCAGGGTGCAAGACCACCAAATTCAAGTACAGTTTCATGCCACTTCAAGCAGGGTGAAAGGCCACCAAATTCAAGTGCAATTTCATGCCACTTCAAGCAGGGTGCAAGACAACCAAATTCAAGTGCAGTTTCATACCATTTCAAGCAGGGTGCAAGACAACCAAATTCAATTGCAGTTTCATGCCATTTCAAGCAGGTTGCAAGACCAGCAAATTCAATTGCAGTTTCATACCATTTCATGCAGGGTGCAAGGCCACCACATTCAAATGCAGTTTCATACCATTTCAAGCAGGGTGAAACCACCATAAACCATCATAAAACCACACAAAACACCAGGAAACACCACACTCACAGTTCAGTAGGCATTCAGTGTGTCAGTTGATTCACAGCTCAAACAGAGTCGTTACCTCTCCCTCCCCCATCTTGCAGGGACTGAGCCACACCCACACTTCCGGGTTTTATAATCCCTCCCCATCCCACCGGAAGGGGCGTGGTCTTCATGACAGGAGAGAGAGATTCACAACATTTTTTTAAACACTAATAACACTTTTATTGTCGCGGGGACGACAGATGGCACAATGAGCTAAGTGTTCGGCTGGCAACCGGAAGGTAGCTGGTTCGAATCCCGCTTGGAGTGCATACTGTCGTTGTGTCCTTGGGCAAGACACTTCACCCACCTTTGCCTGTGTGTGTCCTTGGGCAAGACACTTCACCCACCTTTGCCTGTGTGTGTGGATGTAATTATGTGAAGCACTTTGGGGTCAATGCAAGTTGACTAAAAATGTGCTATATAAATAAAGAAATTTAATTTAATTTAATTTAATTTTATTTTTCATTGATGGGAAGAATCCTCTACACCTGATGAGCGGAGGGGGACTGAGTAAGGGACACAAATCACAGCAGTAAATGGTAGCTTTTTATCTAAAATCAATATACAGTGGAAACAGGAAGTTGTCAGGTTTAGACTTTTAATCATTTGCCATTTGAAACCAACCACCACCAACCATTTGCTGTGTTTATTTCAAACCAACCACCACCAACCATTTGCTGTGCTTTATTTCAAACCAACAACCACCAACCATTTGCTGTGCTTTATTTCAAACCAATCAAATTGGCAAGGGTGCTGAGGAAGAGGATTTCTTGGAATGTATGCGGGATAGTTTTCTAAACCAACATGTAGAGGAACCAACGAGAGAGCAGGCTATTCTAGATTGGGTATTGAGTAATGAGGAAGGGTTATTTAACAGTCTTGTTGTGCGTGGCCCCTTGGGCAAGAGTGACCATAATATGGTTGAGTTCTTCATTAGGATGGAGAGTGACATTGTTAATTCAGAAACAAGGGTCCTGAACTTAAAGAAAGGTAACTTTGAGGGTATGAGACGTGAATTGGCCAAATAGACTGGCAATTGATTCTTAAAGGGTTGACGGTGGATTATGCAATGGAAGGCATTTAAAGACTGCATGGATGAACTACAACAATTGTTCATCCCAGTTTGGCTAAAGTATAAATCAGGGAAGGCAGTGCATCCGTGGATAACAAGGGAAATCAGGGATAGTATCAAAACAAAAGATGAAGTCTACAAATTAGCCAGATAAAGCAGCCTACCAGAGGACTGGGAGAAATTCAGAGTCCAGCAGAGGAGGACAAAGGGCTTAATTAGGAAAGGGAAAATAGATTATGAAAGAAAACTGGCAGGGAACATAAAAACTGACTGCAAATGTTTTTATAGATATGTGAAGAGAAAAAGATTAGTTAAAACCTTGCAGTCAGAAACAGGTGAATTGATCATGGGAAACAAAGACATGGCAGGCCAATTGAATAACTACTTTGGTTCTGTCTTCACTAAGGAAGACATAAATAATCTACCAGAAATAGCAGGGCACCGGGGGTCAAATGAGATGGAGGAACTGAGATAAATCCAGGTTAGCCGGGAAGTGGTGTTAGGTAAATTGAATGGATTAAAGGCCGATAAATCCCCAGGGCCAGATAGGCTGCATCCCAGAGTACTTAAGGTAGTAGCCGCAGAAATAGTGGATCCATTAATGATAATTTTTCAAAACTCTTTAGATTCTGGAGTAGTTCCTGAGGATTGGAGGGTAGCTAATGTAACCCCACTTTTTAAAAAGGGAGGGAGAGAAAAAACGTGGAATTACAGACCAGTTAGTCTAACATCGGTAGTGGGGAAACTGCTAGAGTCAGTTATTAAAGATGGGATAGCAGCACATTTGGAAAGTGGTGAAATCATTGGGCAAAGTCAGCATGGATTTATGAAAGGTAAATCATGTCTGACAAATCTTATAGAATTTTTCGAGGATGTAACTAGTAGCGTGGATAAGGGAGAACCAGTGGATGTGTTATATCTGGACTTTCAGAAGGCTTTCGACAAGGTCCCACATAAGAGATTAGTATACAAACTTAAAGCACACAGTATTGAGGGTTCAGTTTTGATGTGGATAGAGAATGGCTGGCAGACAGGAAGCAAAGAGTAGGAGTAAACGGGTCCTTTTCACAATGGCAGGCAGTGACTAGTGGGGTACCACAAGGCTCAGTGCTGGGACCCCAGCTATTTACAATATATATTAATGATTTGGACGAGGGAATTGAATGCAACATCTCCAAGTTTGCGGATGACACGAAGCTGGGGGGCAGCGTTAGCTGTGAGGAGGATGCTAGGAGGCTGCATGGTGACTTGGATAGGCTGGGTGAGTGGGCAAATGCATGGCAGATGCAGTATAATGTGGATAAATGTGAGGTTATCCACTTTGGTGGCAAAAACAGGAAAGTAGACTATTATCTGAATGGTGGCCGATTAGGAAAAGGGGAGATGCAATGAGACCTGGGTGTCATGGTACACCAGTCGTTAAAAGTAGGCATGCAGGTGCAGCAGGCAGTGAAGAAAGCAAATGGTTTGTTAGCATTCATAGCAAAAGGATTTGAGTATAGGAGCAGGGAGGTTCTACTGCAGTTGTACAGGGTCTTGGTGAGACCACCCCTTGAGTATTGCGTACAGTTTTGGTCTCCTGAGAAAAGACATTCTTGCCATAGAGGGAGTACAGAGAAGGTTCACCAGACTGATTCCTGGGATGTCTGGACTTTCATATGAAGAAAGACTGGATAGGCTTGGCTTGTACTCGCTAGAATTTAGAAGATTGAGGGGGGATCTTATAGAAACTTACAAAATTCTTAAGGGGTTGGACAGGCTAGATGCAGCAAGATTGTTTCCGATGTTGGGGAAGTCCAGAACAAGGGGTCACAGCTTAAGGATAAGGGGGAAATCTTTTAGGACCGAGATGAGAAAAACATTTTTCACACAGAGAGTGGTGAATCTCTGGAATTCTCTGCCACAGAAGGTAGTTGAGGCCAGTTCATTGGCTATATTTAAGAGGGAGTTAGATGTGGGTATGGAGAGAAGGCAGGTACAGGATACTGAGTTGGATGATCAGCCATGATCATATTGAATGGCGGTGCAGGCTCGAAGGGCCCAAGGGCCTACTCCTGCACCTATTTTCTATGTTTCTATGTTTCTAACAGCTATTATATAACTAGAACCTACAGATAAACATGGGAAGATCAAAACCATGATTTCTTGCTTTGATGCAAATTCCATTCCTGAAATCCTCATTCATGCAGTAATCACATAGAGCATTGATTATTCCAGTGCTCCCTGGCTATCAGTGCTCCTGTTAGAAAAACTTGAGTTTTTTAAAACTTCAATCACCTTATTGAATCAGGCTGATGAACACTACATACTCCAACTAAACTGCCTTGATTGCACTAGGGAGCTGGGGGCATTATTTTGTCTTTGTATTATACTGTTTGTCTTTATATATTGAACTTATTTTTATTGTTTATTATAGTGTCTACTGGGTACTATGTTTACATTAATGTCACGCTGCGAGAATTGGCTATATTTAAGAGGGAGTTAGATGTGGCCCTTGTGGCTAAAGGGATCAGGGGGTATGGAGAGAAGGCAGGTACAGGATACTGAGTTGGATGATCAGCCATGATCATATTGAATGGCGGTGCAGGCTCGAAGGGCCGAATGGCCTACTCCTGCACCTAATTTCTATGTTTCTATGTTTCTATGTAACCATTTGCTGTGCTTTATTTCAAACCAACCATTTGCTGCTTTATTTCAAACCAACCACCACCAACTATTTGCTGTGCTTTATTTCAAACCAACCACATTTTCATTTTCAAACCACATTAAGGGAACCCAAGGTCAATAAAACCACACTTGCAGTTTAGTAGACATGTGTTCAATGTTATTCATTTTCTCAACATTTTTTTAAACACTAATAACTGTTATTTTTCATCGATGGGAAAAATCCTGTTGTCCTGCACAGCAGAGGGGGACTCTGAGTAAGAATGCCAAAAATCACAGCCGAAGTGGCAGCGTTTTTTTCTAAAATCAATGTACAGAACAACAGGAAGTGGTCAAGATCAGACTTTTAGTAATATAGATATATATATAAAACATAGAAACAAGGCAAGAGGAGTCGGACTTCCATCACTGTTCTGCACAAATAAAGTAATCAATCTTACCCTTTGACTATAGAAACAAGACAAAAATAATGCCACATATTCAACCAAGTATATGGTTCAATCAAATTAAGATATATATGTAAAACATATAAATGGAAACAGGCACTTTGGCCCACCAAGTCCACACCGACCAGCAATCTACCATACACCAGTTCTATCGTACATGCCAGGGACAATTTACAGAAGCCAATTAATCTACAAACCTGCACTTTTTTTGGATGTGGGAGAAACCGTAATATCCAGAGAAAACCCATGTAGTCATCGGGAGAATGTACAAATTCTGTACAGACAGCACCCGCAATCAGGATCATATCTGTGTTTGTGGTGCTGTAAGGCAGCAACCTTACTGCTGCGCCACTGTGCCACCCCATTAAATTATTTTTTTTGTAATATATATATTATGGTGTCATGTCAATAAAGGTGACCACATGATTCTGATTTCTACCCTTAGTTGGAATACACACATCTCCAGTCATTGTTTTTTTCATCTATATGGTTGTTTTTCAACCTCTTCAGTCTGAAGGTCTCAACCCAAAACACCCATTCTTTCTCTCCCGAGTTAATCCAACTTTTTTGTGTCTATCTTCAGTTTAAACCAGCATCTGCAATTGCACCCTTTCTACAATGTGTAATAGTCTTACAGCATGGAAACAGGCCCTTCATCCCAACTTGTCCATGCAGATCAAGATGCCCCATCTAAACTAGTCACATTTATCCGCATTGGCCCATATCCCTTTAAACCTTGTGTGTGCCAGTGTGTGTGTGCCAGTGTGTGTGTGTGTGTGTGTGTGTGTGTGTGTGTGTGTGTGTGTGTGTGTGTGTGTGTGTGTGTGTGTGTGTGTGTGTGTGTGTGTGAGTGTGTGTGTTAGGTTGTGTGTGTGTGTGTGTGTCAGTGAAGCGGCGACAACACCCAGAGTGAGCAGACATTCGGACACTTGGCGATGACCGGGGAGCATTTCCCTCTCCCCCCCTCCATCTCTTTCCCCCGCCTCCCCCCCCCCCCCCCCCCCCCCACCCCCGGAATACGGGTCAGCCCAGGTGCTCTATGTCCAGCTGGGGTCAGGGGGAGGTGAGGGAGTCGGGAGTCGGGCATCAGCCTTAGCTTGAGATTCATCCCTGCGGCTCCGGAGGCGGCACCAACGCCCCCACTCTTACTCCATTGACAGAAATTGCCCTGTTATCCATGATGACAGATTCTAGCATTATCCCTCCTCGTAGTACCTGTTTTCTCGTTTCTTCCTTTATTCAAGTAGGGGGGTCAGAGTCAGAAGTTAGAGAACACATACCTCCAGATTTAGGGAGAGTTTCTTCCCAGCTGTTACTAAGCAATGGAACCACCCAGTCACTAAACCGGGTGCAGTCCTGACCTACCATCTACCTCATGGAAGACCTTTGAACTATCTTCAATCGGACTTAAACTTGCACTAAATAATATACCCTTTACCCTGTATCTGTACAGTGTGGACGGCTTGATTGTAATCATGTATAGTTTCTCGTTAACTGGATAGCACGCACCAAAAAAAAGCTTTTCACCGTACCTCAGAACAAGTGGCAATAATAATTAACGAGACTAAACTAAATATTTGCCACCCTCCAATCCAAACTCCAGGAAAATGTTCTACTATAACGACATTTGGATGATGACCACCAAATGTATCCACTATTTCCAAGGCTAGAATATTTCCTCTAAATCAAGGATCATCGTTACTTTTGTGCATATATTTCATTCATTTGAGAAATATCTAACTACATCACCATCTATATCTCTCGTTTCCATTTCCCCTGACTCTCAGTCTGAAGAAGGGTCTCCACCCGAAATATCTCCTATTCCTTTTCTCCAGAGCTGCTGTCTGACCCGCTGAGTTACTCCAGCTTTTTGTGTCTGTTTTCAGTTTAAACCAGCATCTGCACAGTACTGTGGCTGCTGCCTAATCAATCATTGTGCGCAACAACTTTAAATTGCTACCTAATGTATAATGGGATCTCTATTATAACCATCTTCTAACTCATGTAATTATGATCTAACAGCTTCAAATTAATTTACTTCCACCATTATCATCTTTCATCATCTTATGGAGACTGTGGCATTTTTGGAGACAGTGGTTAGTGCGTAATGAGACATGGTGATACCTCAGAGTTCAAATGCAACTCAAAAAATTACTCTGACGGCTTATGATGTCAACCAAATTGCTGAAGAAACTATTTTCATAACATAGCTGTCTTCAGATCTACTGGCAGATTTTTCTCATCCTACAACCCTTTCGTTCCTTCCTGATTTCTTATATTTTGCATTTCACGTGCCCATCTCGGTTTAAAACACTTGCCTCTAACACCTGTGGACTCACCTTTACTGTGGATCTGTTTGGGCTTCCACTCTTGGTGTGTGGTGTTGGGCTTCCACAACTCAGAGGATCTGCCAATTTTCTTTGAGGTCAAAATGTTGACACACAGCCTTATGCGGCAACCAGGATGAGGAGACCTTGGCCAACATAGACTGCTTCACACAGTAGATAAAGTCAAAACTGAAAGCCCACTCTCCTCTCAATAAGGATTTAGGACCCTTCAGGATTCTGCCCACTTTGTTAAAATTAGAAGTAATAATGAAATTATTTTCAATATTCAATTAAACCCATTCATGGGGGAATAGCATTTATTGTGCCCAGCCCTCCTCCATCTAAGAACTGCAAGCATTGTTACTCTTCTCAATCTTTTTTAAACTGTCTGATCTCCCTACACAATTGAATATAGAGGTATACTTTCTCTGTGACACCTTGAGAAATCAATTTCAAGAGTCAAGAGATTTCAAGAGTCAAGATAGAGTCAACAGTACTGAATTAGTACGTTCTCCCTGTAGCCATGTTTGTTTTCTCTGGTTTTTCTGCTTTCCTTCCATACTCCAAAAATGTACAGGTTTGTAGGTTAATTGCTTTTGCTAAGTTGTAAAATTAGCCCTAGTGTGTAGATACTGTTGGTGTACAGGGTGATCGCTGGTTGGCGTGGACTCGGTGGGCCAAAAGGCCTGTTTTTGTGCTATTTCTCTAAAGTCTAAAGTGTTTCATTATCACATGTTCTGACATTGGAACAATTAAATTCTTATTTGTTGCAGCTTTACATGCTCATTAAATCAATAGCAAACAAAAAAAACAATAATCAATAACATAATTAAATTAATGATCAGAAATATTCAATAACCAGACTAGTCAAAACCAAGAATGGGATGCAACCAAAACAAAGTTCACAGTAGATCGTATTTTTCCATAGTAGATCATAGTTGCTGACATAGGGTTGTAGTTAGCATGATGCAGTGTTCAAGAGTCTGAATGTTTTCTTGAACCTGTGGGTAACAGTTTTCAAGCTTGTGTACCTTCTTCCCGATAATAGTGGCGAGATGAAAGCGTGGCCAGGGTGGTCTTTGATTATAATCTGCTGCCTTTCTGAGGCAGAGCATCCTATAGATCCCTTCGATAGTGGGGAGGTCAACACTGGTGAAGGACCAGCATGTAGGTATGTTACAATACTTACCTTCAGCAGCGCTGCAATTCTGCCACTGGCCGTATGCGTGATTTTGGCGCGTTTGAGGGGGGGGGGGGGGGCGTGGTTAAAACGTGGCTTTCTCCTACCTTGTCCTGGATTATATTTTGTTGGAGTGCAAGCTTTTGCTGAAGAATCGTTCCGACGGCCGTTCAGTGTCTTTTTTAAAAACATTCACCCGACAAGTTCATCGCTGGAGTGATTTTAAAATCAGCTTCTGAAGCCGTCAACGCCGACAACGGGGACGGATTTTACGTAGGGGACAGGTAAAAGAAAGTCATTTATTTTTATGTATAAAAGTGTTTCTTAAAATGCCTTTAATTCACATTTTAAGTTGCGAAACGGTGATTTTTCCCCCGTACGAACCGGCAGTATTTTTGCTGCCGATACGGGTTTAAATCCACCACAACCGCAACATTCCAATTGATCACGTTCCAGAAAAACCCACTCGCAAGTTGATTTAAATGGCCATTAATTTACAGGTATTAAACAGCTATAAACCTATGACAATGAGATTTAAAAATTATGTTATATTGTGAATTCTTGTGTGAATGTTATTTGGACACTTAGGCTATTTAAAAATGTTAATCTATTCTTAAGAAATGGACAGGTTTAGATCTAGTAATTGAATGTTGTAATTAGCTACAATTAGGTAACTAACTAATTATATGCTTAATTTCAAGTCATCTAAGTAAGATTGTTTCATATTTGTTTCAGAATGCTTCAATCTATAATAACTGAACATTTCTTTCAGTTCTCTTAATTTTTAAGAAAGTTATGGGCTTTTGACTGTTCTCGATCACAGCTTTTGTGTTAAGTCAATAGAAAAGCAATAGGGAACAAGATGCTAATTTCTAAGTATGAAAATGGCCATAACTTTTTTAATACTGAAGATAAGAAAGTGAATTAGGTGTCAAATTAAACTTCTTTTTATGCTTTATCTGATAGGATAAATTACAGACTTCAATCTCAAAATTTTGTAACATTGCTAAGCAAAGTCCACCATTTTGTGTGGACACCTTTGTTCCTGGGTGTTCGGGTTTCTGAACCAGGCTGTGAAATGACTAGCAGTATGCTCTCTACTGAACACCTGTAAAGGTTAGAGAGTATTCAGTGACATACCGAGTTTTCTAAGGAAGTAGAGGCATTGCTAAGCTTTCTTTGTGGTTGTTTAGATGTGTTGAGCACAAGATAGATGTTCAGAGATATGCACACCCAGGAACTGTCCTCCCTCTGTCCTGTCGATGAAGACAGATTCATGGATCCTCGGCATTCTCTTCCTTAAATCAACAAATATCTCCTTAGTCTTGCAAAGATTGAGAGCAAGGTTATTGTTCCGGCACCATTCAATCAGGTTATCAATCTCCTTCCAGTAATCTGACTCATCAATACCTGTTATTCGTCAAACGAAGAAGGTATCCTTGGTGAATTTAAAGATGTGCTATATCTGTACCTGGCTCCACAGTCTGGAGGAAGGAACTGCAGATGCTGGTTTACACCAAAGATAGACACGAAATGCTGGAGTAACTCAGAGGGACAGAAGGAATGGGTGACATTCAGACTGAAGAAGGATATCAACAAGAAACGCCACCTATTCCTTCTTTTCAGAAATGTTGCCTGGCCTGCTGAGTTACTCCAGCATTTTGGGTCTATCCTGGCTTTGCAGTCATGGGTATAGATAAAGTAGAGCAGGAGACTGCACACACATCCTTGAGGGTCTCCTGTGTTGACCATCGAGGAGGAAACGTCATTGCCAATTCACTTAAATGTCATTGCTAAACTCCCTGAGTTTAATGATGAGTTTAGAGGGTATGATTGTGTTGAATGACGAGCTGTAATCTAAGAACCACAGCCTGACATACGCATTCCTACACACTAGGGACAATTTACAGCAGCCAATTAACCTACAAAGCATGCATGTCTTTGGGAGTGTAGGAGGAAACCGGACCACCCGAAGAAATCCCACACAGTCACAGGGAGAACATATAAACTCCATACAGACAGTAACCATAATCAGGATTGAACCTGGGTCTCTGACTCTATAAGGCTGAAACTCTATCACTGGGCCACTGTCCCTGTGATGGATAGAGAAATTAAGAATGGGAAGAATGGCGTCAGCATTAGTCTAAGTGAATTTGATACCAGGCTTAAGTTAGTCGCAAAGTTGATGAAATCTAAGAGTTCTGCATACAATCATCGATGTATAGAAAGAGTTGGGAGATGGTGCCGGGGTATGTTAGGAACGAGGAGTGTTCAACGTAGCAAACATATGCATCAGATGAGTGTAAGATGATGGGGATGTTAATGGGTCTATATCATACCAGACACCTTCAGTTTAAAGGGGACACAAGAAACTGCAGATATTTGAAACCTGAGCAAAACGCAAAGAGTTAGAGGAACTCAGCAGGTCAGGCAGCAGCTGTGGAAGGAATGGACAGACGACGTTTCAGGTTAGGCCTCTTCTTCACACCGATTGTAGTAGGGGGAGAAAGATAGGCATATCTGTGGCCCATGCGAGTGCCCATGGCTACACCTTTGACTTCAAGGAAATGAAAGGAGTCAAAAGATAAGTTGTTAAGGGCGAGGGCAAGTTCTGCCAGGCAGAGGAGGGCGCTGGTTGAGGGGAACTATTTGGGTCTCTGTTTAAGGAAAAAACAGACTGTCACAGAGGTCTTCGTAGTGGGGAATGGAAGTGGAAAGAGACTGGACATCCATGGTAAAGATGAGGCGATAGGGGGCTTGGAAATGAAAGTAGGAGAAAAAAGAAGTGGGGCTGGGACAAATCCTGGCAAGTGATAGGTGGACACAGGTGTGAAGAGGATGGTTGATCCACCTATCACTCACAGGGTTTGTCCCGGTCCCACCTCACTTTTCCAACTTTCACCCCCCTAATCTAATCAGTCTAAAGGGGGAGGCCTAACTCAAAAGGACATCTGTCCATTCCATCCACAGATGCTACCTGACCCGCTGAGTTCCACCAACACTTTGTGTTTTGTTCAGGTTTACAGCATCTGCAGTTCTTGTGTCTCCATTACAACGAGGATGTTCGGTTTAATGTAGGACAATTAACAATTACATTCAGCTCTTGCATACGGGAACATCGACAGACAGCAGGGTTTGTTTACAAAGCTCTCCTTTTAATCTCAAACTGATTACTGCTCGTGAATGTGCATTACAACAGATTTTTGTGAAGCCAGATTCCTGTGTGAATCAATGCTGGCTGTATCCACGTAATTTTATAATTCCTGAATAATCCCTAACACCCTCTACCAGATACCTCATGAATAATTCCCCATCAGAATGGCTGACTATGAACCATCAGAACAAACTGAAAATTGCTGAATTGCTTAAACTGTGACAAAACCAACTCAAGTGCATTTGAATGAAAATAATTGGCTGCGTTTTTTACACTGCTCTATTAAGTGAGCCTGAACTGAAATTGGCTATGTACCTATTAAAAAGGGTTAGGCACCTAAAGCAAACGGGTGCTTTGTTGAAGTCGGATTTTAAATGAAAACTCCCTCACCCAACCAAAATTAAATGAAATCTTGCATCACTCCAAGCGGATGTTTTTTTTTTTTTAACATTTTATTTATTAGAAGTGAGTACAATGCATTGGTACAAAAACGATGTTAACATATTACATTCTCTGTACAACTTACCCGTTTTTTTTTTAAAGAGAGGTGAGAAAGGAGAGAAGAAAAAGAGGTTGTGAAAAGTGAAGAATAGATTAGTGAGCTTGGGTGAAAAACCAATAAAGAAAAAGTGAAAGAGAAGGAATAAGTGAAGAAGGAAAGCAGGAGGGAGATTATTCCATTGCCACAGTGAGATGTTTTTTTAAATATTCTAAATCATCTTTCACCCATACCTGAAACTGTTGGTTTTCATGATACTATGTTACCACATGAATCCAAGAAATCAATAAATGGGGACCAACTCCTTAAGAATAGGTCTTGTTTGTCTATTAGGAGGAGTCTCATTTCTTCCAAATGTGCTGTGTCCAGCATATTACTGATCCACATTTTAAATGTTGGTATATTAGCATTTTTCCAAAATTTAAGTATAAGTTTTTTTGCTGTTATTAACCCATAATTGAAAAATGAGTTTTGGTGTGTATTTAATTTGTTCCCATCTCCACTTACTCCAAATATAATCATTTCAGTGTTAGGTTCCATTTTTGTCTTAAATATCTTTGAGAATATATCAAATATATCACACCAAAATTTATAAAGTTTTGAACAAGAGACAAATGAGTGCGTAATATTGGCATTTTGAGAAAGACATTTATCACAAATGGGAGAAATATTTGGATAAAATTTATTCAACCTAGTTTTGGAATAATATAATCTATGTAATATTTTAAATTGATTTAAGTTATGTCTAGCATTGATCGAACATTTATGTATATGTATCAAATATTTTTCCCCATGTTTCTTTTGAGATTTTTAAGCAGATGGTTAAGTCACTTAACGACAATGCACTTTCATTCAGTCGCAGACTATACAATGCAAGGGAAGAAAAAATATTACTGTTAGATAAGCTGCTGAGAGTAGTGGTGGGTGTGGAGATCAGAATGCATGATTAACCTGCAGCCGAATGACCCACTGAAGGCAAGACTCTAACTACAAGCTGCCTGCTCATTAACAAGATTGTGGTGCAGGAGCCATGCTGCTAAATTGGTGACTCTCTCACCTATTTACATGGGTGGAGGGCAGCTGCAATTTCTAAAAAGCAGATTTGCATGTATAAAACATAAGAGTGAAATCACACAAATAATCTCTCAAGCCTACTCTGCCACTCGTAGTTATTCAGACTGGTCATAGTCGGACCTAAAGAAAGGCACAAAAGCTGGAGTAACTCAGTAGGTCAGGCAGCATCTCTGGAGAAAAGAAATAGGTGATGTTTTGGGTCGAGCCCTTTCTTCAGACTGAGAGTCAGGGGAAAGGGAACCAAGAGATATAGAAGGTACATAGGACAAATGAATGAAGGATATGTAAAAAGCAATGATGATCAAGGAAAGGTGGAGCCCACAATGGCCCATTGTTGGTTGTGAAGTAGGTGATAACGAGTTATACAGACTGTGAAACTCAACAGGATGATCGTGAAACTAGTACGATGACTAGGGTGGGGGAGGGATGGAGAGAGGAGGGATGGAGGGGTTACTTGAAGTTAGATAAAGCAATATTCATACCGCTGGATTGTAAACTGCCCTAGCTAATGAAGTCCATGAGTACTGCATGGGTGCAGGAGGTAGCCCCAATGCAGTCATCAATGTAGCTGAGAGAGTTTGGCGATAGGGTCAGTGGATGCCTGGAACAAGGATTGTTCGACGTACCCTACAGAGAGACAGGCATAGCTCGGCCCCATGCGAGTGCTCATGGCTATGCCTATAATTTGATGGGGGTGCGAGGAGTCGAAGGAGAAGTTGTTGAGAGTGAGGACAAGCTCTGCTGAGTGGAGGAGAGTGTTAGTAGAGGGAAAATGGCTGGTTCTGCAGTTGAGAAAGTTTAAGGCCTTCCTGATGGGGGATGGACGTATAGTGACTGAGTGTCCATAGTAAAGATGAGGGAACTGGGGCCTGGAAAACAGAAGTAATTAAAGAGACGAAGGAATGTGAGGTATCCTGGATGTAGGTCGGGAGAGATTGGTCCAGGATGGAGTTGAGGTACGTGGAAATGATTTCAGTGGGACAGGAGCAGGCAGAAATGATGGCTCTGCCAGGGCAGTTTTGTTTATTTTCTTTGTCGGGTCTCCGTTGTCGTTGGGGCTGCAACGAGGAGCGGCCTCCAACAGGAAGACCGGGGGCTGTGGTGCCGACTACTCACCTCACCGTCGCGGAGCTGGCCGAGTCCAGAGCGGGTGGAGCTGTGGTGGACGCTGCTGCGACCCGACCCCCGGAGATTCAGTGGCTGCAACTGCGGGTTTGGCGGGCGGCACCGGGAGCCCGCGGTTCCCTGGAGGGAGACCGCTTTTCAGGGCTTCCGCAACGGTGACTTCTCCCGCCCGAGTTGCGGGGTTGAAGAGCACCTGAGCGGGGCTTTACAGCACTGCCCCGCGCGGCTTGGAATGGCTGCGGGACTGCGAGCGCACGCCGGGGGCTCTAACATCAAGACCCGGTGCGCGACCTTGCATCACCCGGCGTGGCTTTAATGGCTGCGGGACAATTCGCCATTGCCCGCCGGGGGCTTTGACTTTGACTTTGACTCTGACATCGGGGGGGAGAGTGCAGTGGAGAGATAAGTTTTTTTGGCCTTCCATCACAGCAATGTGATGGATGTTTATGTAAATTATGTTGTGTCTTGGGTCTATTTGTTTGTAATGTATGGCTGCAGAAACGACATTTCGTTTGGACCTCAAGGGGTCCAAATGACAATAAATTGAATTGTATTGTATTGTATTGTATTTATGGATTTTGGGGAGAAGGTAACACCGGGCCGTGCGGGGCTAGGGAACGATATGGTTGAAGGCTGTGGAGGGCAGACTGCCTGAAGTGATAAAATCACAAATATTAAGACTTTCCTGGCTGACTCCATAAACCATGATT
The DNA here is from genome assembly GCF_010909765.2 of Amblyraja radiata. Classification (NCBI taxonomy): domain Eukaryota; kingdom Metazoa; phylum Chordata; class Chondrichthyes; order Rajiformes; family Rajidae; genus Amblyraja; species Amblyraja radiata. The sequence continues at coordinate 20,413,926 of NC_045964.1, forward strand.
CCCTTCAATTCTTAATGCTTAGTGCCTGACAGAGGGGCTCAAGTGTTGATGGCAGTGCAGAATGCTGCAAGGTAAATGAATTCAGTTGTTGTCTCGGCACCAGGCACCAAGCTACTGGGTATGCTGTGTATAGTTATACACTGGGCATTTAGTGAATATAATATCTTCTGACTGCATTACTTTGTTCTGAGGTGCCGCGAGTATGTTTAATGGTGGCTTGCAAATTTGGGATGCCCAAGATCATGGTGAGAGCGAGTGGTCACTTAATCCACTGCTCTTTTACAAGGGGGAGTGTAGCCTGTGCAGATGCAAAAAGCTGGAGATAGACAAAAATGCTGGAGAAACTCAGCGGGTGAGGCAACATCTATGGAGCGAAGGAATAGGTGACGTCTTGGGTCGAGACCCTTCTTCAGACTCAATAGGTGACATTTTGGGTCAAGACCCTTCTTCAGACCCTATGCAGCCTGTGTGGCTCTCTTGAAATGGAAAACATTTGTGACCTCCCTTCTCTGACATGGAAGGAACCTGAAAGATTGAAATTAATACTTTAGTAATCATTGGTAAACAGGTCCTCAGGCTGTAGCAATGGCTCAAGCATGCACAGTAGGTCAATGCGATGGCCTTTTCTCAGACACCTCAAGCATTGTTCCATGCTTAAGTGAATGTGGCCCAAGAAGATACTTGCAGGGTTTGAATTCCTGCTGAGGGCATGTGTCCACTTTGTCCCTCGCTCAGCAAGTGGTCATACTCTGTGTACCCTCTCTTCACTTCCTTTGCAATGAAGAATTCCAGGAGGTATCTCTGCTAATGCACCCACGATGTGGAACGTAAGGGGACATGCAGAAACACTGAAGTCAACACAGACTCCTGGAACTCTTGACATTCTTCTTCATGTAGACTGAAGACATTCCTACAATTTAACCAACACTCCAGAGAAATTAATCAGTAACCAACCTTCAAGTAACTGGTGAATCTTTTAAAAAGAGCTTGTTCCTGAACATGCTTAGTTGAATGAGGTTGGGGCATGAAGTTAGCTTGAATGTGGAGAACCAGTTTGATAGTGGGGTCAAATCATAATGATTAATGGCATAATCAGGCCAGTCCTCACTCTTTTGGTGGGTGTTGTTGTTACATGCCTTAAATGATGCCTATTTCGGTGTCACAATTCAACATGACTTGCATTAGCTACGATCTTGATATCAATTCAACGCCCTTCACGCCCAAGCAATGACCACCATGCAGTTGAATTTCTCACCCACCATTATGTTAAAATACCTGTGGATGCTGGAATTAGTCCATGCTGAATATATATATATCTTTAAAGATATTTTGTTTTCTTTTTAACTTCTGTATTATTTGATTGACCTTAGACTTTAGAGATACAGCATGGAAACAGGTCCTTCGGCCCACCGAGTCTATGCCGACCAGCGATCACACCGTACACTCACACTATCCTACACATTAAGGACAATTTACAATTTACAGAAGCCAATTAACTTAAAACTTGTACATTTTTGGAGTGTGGGAGGAAACCGGAGCACACAGAGAAAATCCATGTATAGACTCCATACAGAGAGCGCCCGTAGTCAAGATCCAACCCGGGTCTCTGGTGCTGTAAGGTAGCAACTCTACCGCCTGACCACTGTGTTGCACAAAATATATTGGACATATTTTCATTGCATGTATTTGTTTTTACTGTTCAGAAAGAGGAGAAATAACCAAAACAAGGTTTTTCAGTCATCAATTATGCTCCCAGCATAGACCATGTATAATGAATATAATCATGTATTTATTCAGGCCACTTAGTCTCTGGTGAACAGAAAATATTCCCCAAAGTCTCAGAAGTGTATTATCACTTAAATCCTCAAATACTAACTTGCAAAACATAATTTGCATTCTGTCAGCTCATTTATCCAGAATTATCTTCTCAGCAGGGCGATACAGAGGATAAAGTATTGGTTGTCAGAATTCTGGACTACTGCTCCAATGGCATGGATTCAAATCTCACAAAAGCCATCATGAAGTTGAGACTTCATTAAAGTAATTTGATTTTTTTTTTAAACTAGTTCTCAGGGATGGCAATTATGAAACATGCAGTTTTGCCATTAAAAACCCAACTCTCAGGGAAGGAAATCTACAATCTTTGCCCTGTGTCTGATCTATTTACAACACCACAGAGGATTGACTATAAAGCATCATAAGATCATAAAGATCATAAGGTGATAGGTGCAGAATTAGGCCATTCAGTCCATCAATCATTAAATCATGGGTGATCTATCTCCTAACCCTATTCTCCTGCCTTGTCCCCATAACTTCTGACACGAGTACTAATCAAGAATCAATCTATCTATCTTTGCCTTAAAAATATGCACTGACTTGGCCTCCACAGCCTTCTGTGGCAAAGAATTCCACAGATTCACCACCATCTGACTAAAGAAATTCCTCCTCATCTCCTTCCTATATGAGCATCTTCTCAGTTCAGGGGCCATTAGTGGTAGATAATGAATGTAGGCAATGCCAGCAAGAACACAAGGAAACAGGAGCATCAGTAGGCCATTCGGCCCCACCGCTCATTATGATCATGCCTGTTGGGCCCTAGGCCTAATCTCCGTTTTTCTGTGACTTCTCCATGACCTCAATTATCTGATCTTACAAAAATGTATCTATTTCCACCTTAAATACTTGTAATGATCTAGGCTCCACTGCCCTCTGGAGTATAGAGTTCCAGAGTCTCGGCCTCATAGCGAAAATACATTTCTACACAATACCCCAACAATACCGTTTGGGGCAGCACGGTGGTGCAGCAGTAGAGCAGCGCCATTGACCTAGGTTTGGTCCTGTCTGTACAGAGTTTGTACCTTCTTCCCGTGGCCGCATGGGATTTCTCCGGTTTCCTTCCACAATCCAAAGATGTACAGATTTGTAGGTTAATTTGATTTGGTAAAATTGTAAATTGGCCCTAGTGTGTAGGATAATGCTAGTGTACGGGGATCAATGGTCGGTCAGACTCGGTGGGCCGAATCATGCTGTTTCGGCGCTGTACCTGTAAAATAAACTAAACTGAACCCACGCCTCAGGAAAGAATTTAAACAAAATATAACAGGTGATTTTTCCAAAAATTATTTTAGGGTTTTCTCCACTACTATTTTCTCAGAGAATCCACACATGATGATCTTTTTACTTTTTTTTTCAAAATTGTATTTTATTCATTTTATATATGTTTCGTATGCCATAATGAATAAAATACAATTTTGAAAATATATATATATATACACACATTACAATTGGGACCTGTCTTATCTTTATTTACTGTACAAACATTTCTATATTGTTCCTTGCAGTACTAATGCATCATTAAAGCATTTGGGAAGCTGTTAGTCAGGGCCCAGGCCTGGGGCTACAACATCGGGCTTCAACATCGGGAGAAAAATGGAGAGCAGGGGAGAGAAAAGACTTTGCCTTCCATCACAGTGAGGAGGAGGTTCACTGTGATGGATGTTTGTGTGAATTGGTTGTGTGCCTAGTAGGAATCGTTTTTGTTTGTATGGCTGTAGAAACAGAGTTTCGTTTGAGCCTCACTGAGGTTCAAATGACAATAAATATTGCATTGTATTGTATTGTATTGTATTGGATCAATGTCCAGTGAAACTAGGACCCGAGATTGTCCCCACAGAGCCTTTGTGGTGGTTGCTCTGAGCCTCAGTCCATCCTTCTTGCACATGTCCCTGCACCTTGGAATTCACCAGTCTGCACCATTCTGATGCGGACATCTCCTTGCACTGGACGACCAACTTGAGGGACGTTGGTTCCAGGAGAGGGACGTAGGGTCAAGGAGGGGGACAGTGGCTCGTATGCCATTCTGATCAAAGGTGACGTAGGAAGGCCCTGCAGTATCCTGGGTTCCTGGGTCAGGAACTGCTCCAGTAGACCAAGCGTGCGAGCGGACCGGACTTTGGAAACGGCGCCAAAAAATGGTGGCGCCTGCATGTAGAAATATGCTAAAAGAATCTCACTGTGCAGGCGCACACATGGCAAATCAAGCACCATTGAACCACTGATACATGCAGAGCAACATGCATCTTTCACCATGTTGATTATCACGCAGCAGTGGTTGACATTTATCTCCGTGTGACAATACTTAGAACAATATTCTATGTCATGTGGCTGCCTGGCATACGAGCCACTGTCCCCCTCCTTGACCCTACGTCCCTCTCCTGGAACCAACGTCCCTCAAGTTGGTCGTCCAGTGCAAGGAGATGTCCGCATCAGAATGGTGCAGACTGGTGAATTCCAAGGTGCAGGGACATGTGCAAGGATGGACTGAGGCTCAGAGCAACCACCACAAAGGCTCTGTGGGGACAATCTCGGGTCCTAGTTTCACTGGACATTGATCCAATACAATACAATACAATGCAATATTTATTGTCATTTGAACCTCAGTGAGGCTCAAACGAAACTCTGTTTCTACAGCCATACAAACAAAAACGATTCCTACTAGACACACAACCAATTCACACAAACATCCATCACAGTGAACCTCCGCCTCACTGTGATGGAAGGCAAAGTCTTTTCTCTCCCCTGCTCTCCATTTTTCTCCCGATGTTGAACCTCGACAATGACCATTTTCGTATCCCTATCCAAACCTTCTTAGCAAACACACAGAACACTGGAACCTAAGTAACACGTTGGCCTGCACCACAGCCATCTTGAGGACATTGTGTGGGGGTGCGATTGAATTTACACACAGTCGGAGTCTCAAAGTATGAGTACAACTTTTTGAACAACTCACAGAAAACAGATAAGAAATTTGTCTTGTATAAATCAAACAGATTTTCAGTTTGACCTAACACTTCAATTTCAATGTAGGTGAACCGTTACAAAGAGTTAACACTCTAAATTTATTTTTCAGTTCCACTTTCTGTGATATAAGCTTCTGTGTTGAGGAGTGATGGTATTAATAGAGGTGACTCGTTCATTCCTCTAATGTTACATCTGAGAGTGGAAAAGTACCACAGTTATGAATGCAAAGAGTCAGCTTTGCTGCATTTTTATTTGCTTGTTAAAAGATTTGTAAGGTGCTTTCAAAGATTCTCTCCAGCTTCTTCAGGCTTGGCTTTAAAGAGAAAAAAAGTATTACAGGTGCCTGAGAGCATTATACAATCAGATGGGCTGAGAAGGCACAAAGTAATTTGAGTCAGAGAGAAGCATTATGCGAGAAAACGAGGGGACGGAGACAAAGGCTGAGAGCATCAAGAAATCCTTATGGGAATGTGTTTCAAATAATGTTAATGTCACCAAACTTGAGGGCACAAATTATGCTGGTGTTGTGTCTGTACATTGGAAAGTAAAACTAAAAAACTGTCCAAAATTATCTGAGGCGAACGAAGAACTGGAACTTTATAGTGTGTAAGAAGGAACTGCAGATGCTGGTTTAAACCGAAGATAGACACAAAAAGCTGGAGTAACTCAGCGGGACAGGCAGCATCTCTGGAGAGAAGGAATGGGTGACATTTCGGATCGACACCCTTCTTCAGACCATGTTTCAGGTCGAGGGTCTGAAGAAGTCTCTCGACCCGAAACGTCACCCGTTCCTTCTCTCCAAAGATGCTGCCTGTCCCGCTATGGAACTTTATAGTCATAGGACCATACAGCATGGAAATAGGCCCTTTGGCCCAATGTGTCCACACCGACCAACATGTCCATTACACTAGCTCTACACTAGGGCCACCTGCCAGCGTTTGGCCCATATCCCACTAAAGCTTTCCTATCCATGCACCTGTGTAAATGTTTCTTAAACGCTGCGACAGTTCTCACTGCTGTTACACTGAAACTGGCAGTAGCTTCAGTGTTTAGTTTGGATATACATCCTGGAAACAGGCCCTTCAGTCCAAGCCAACCATCGATCATCCATTCACACCGGTTCCATGATATCCCACTTTCACATCCACACGAGGGATAATTTTACAGGGACAATTAATCTACAAATCCGCACATCTTTGGGATGTGCAAATAAATTAGAGCACCTGGAGGAAACCCATGTGGTCACAGGGAGATGTCAAAACTGCACACAGAGGTCAGGAAAGAACCTGGATCTCTGGAGCTGTAATGCTGCAGCTCTTTTGGCTACACCACAATGTCGTCCTTAAGAACATGTTCATTAAACATGTTATGTCAAACAGCGATCCCACAGGTGCTATTTGTGGTTCTGAGCTTCTCCAAGATCTGTACTGTTTTACAGCCTTTCCCCCTGAATCCAAGGAACTGGACACTAACTTGAGGTACTTACAGATCAGATTCACTTTCAGATTACCCAAGCCATAATTAATGAAACCATAATTAATGACTCCCAAGCTAATTGGCTTGGTATAATTGTAAATTGTCCCTAGTGTGTGCAGGATAGTGTAAGTGTGCGGGGATCGTTGGTCGACACTTACTCGGTGGGCTGCAGAGCCTGTTTCCATGCTATATCTCTAAACTAAACTAAAACCCTAAATGCAATTATTTTGTGTGTGGATTGAAATGACTCAGATAAGTATTTTAAATAAAGCTGATATTTCAGATTCTATCCTTATGTGAATGCTGTAATCATTATTTTGTGTCCTGGAAAATATTTTAAACATTGACTGAAAGTTGCGATGTTCCTTCCTTCAGTCACATCAAGTCACATCAAGTCACATCAATTGCGGTGCATTTGTTTATTGCCAGGGTTCTGTTTGAATTGAAGTTGACTGTGACCAGTCAGCCCAAGGAGACCGTGAAGAGCATTGCATTTAGAACAACTATCTTACACCAATTTTTTTTTAAACAATATGCAAAAACATATCGCACAGGATATTTTCGACAACCAGTCTGTGCTCCTAACCTACTATTTCTTGTCATCTTTTAAGCATACCATTTTCCTTCATGAACCCAAGTTTTGATGTACAATTATCTGTGTTTTATTTAGTTTAGTTTATTCTGAGACTTTTAGTTTAGAGATACAGTATGGAAATAGGCCCTTTGGCACACTGAGTCTACGCTGACCAACAATCACATGCACACTGGTTCTATCTGACACACTGAGGACAATATTACAGAAGCCAATTAACCTACGAACCCGCACGTCTTTGGAATATGGGAGGAAACCCGAGCGCCTGGAGAAAACCCACCTAGTCACAGGGAGAATGTATAAACTCCGTACAAATTGCACCCAAATAGTCAGGATTGAACTTGGGTCTCTATGGCGCTGTAAGGAGGCAGCCCTACCGCTACGCCACTGTGCTGCCCCTGCTAATCACCTGAACTACTGCACAACATAGGAAATTCCAGATATTAACCACACAGAACTACTGATACCTGCTATATCTGGTATGTGGCAAAATTGAGAATTGAGTATGAGAATTAAAATATATATATAGATCTTCTATTCAAACTGGAATTAAATCCCCACCATTAATAGTTAATCAGATCTATATTTTAAAATGATTTATCGATATTTTAAAAAAAAACAATGCATAGAAGCCAGATTTATTATAAGCTGTGAAGTAACATACTTAGACTTAGACATGGTTTTAAGACTTAGCTACCCTAGTTAGATCCAGACTCAGATACCACGATGGCCAAATCCATCTTATTCTCAGACCAAAATATTATCAAATTTTTATACACCACAAACACGCTAATAATATAGTTGCACAACACAGAAATTGGTCCTTTGACCCAACTTGTCCATACTGACCAACCTGAGCGAGATCCATTCTCCTGCATTTGGCTCACATCTGTCTAAATATTTTTATCCTTGCATCTATCCAAATGTCTTTTAAATTCTATGTGCCTGTACCACGTAACATGGCAGCTCATTCTGTTTAACTGCCACCTTCTGTATGAAGAACTTACCCATTCGGTTCTTTTTAAATCTTTCCCATAAGGTCATAAAGAATAGGCGTAGAATTATGCCATTCGGCCTACCAAGTCTACTCTACCATTCAATCATGGCTGACATATCTCTCTCTCCTAACCCCATTCTCCTGCCTTCTCCCCACAACCTCTGACACAATGTATTAATCAAGAATCTATCTATCTCTGCCTTAAAAATATCCCCTGACTTGGCCTCCACAGCTTTCTGTGGCAAAGAATTCCACAGATTCACCACCCTCTGACTAAAGAAATTGCTCCTCACCTCCTTCCCAAAAGAACCTTTAATTCTGAGGCTATGACCTCTGGTCCTAGAATCTCCCACGAGTGGAAACATCCTCTCCACATCCACTCTATTCAAGCCTTTCACTATTCTGTATGTTTCAATGTGGCCCCCCCTCATTCTTCTAAACTCCAGGCAGTACAGGCCCAGTGCCGGCTAATGCTCATCAAATGTTAACCTACTCATTCCTGGGTTCATTCTTGTAAACTTCCTCTGGACCCTCTCCAGAGCCAGCACATCCTTCCTCAGATCTGGTGCCCAAAATTGCTCGCAATATTCCAAATGCGGCCTCACCAGCACCTGATAGAGCCTCAACATTACATCCCCGTTTTTGTATACAAGCCCTCTTGAAATAAATGCTAGCATTGAGTTTGCTTTCTTTACTACCGATTCGTCTTGCAGATTAACTTTTTGGGAATCCTTCACCAGCAGCCCCAAGTCGATTCTCACCCCATTTGCAAAATAGTCCAGGCCTTTATTCGTACTATCAAAATGGATGACTTTGCTACACTATATTCCATCTGCCACTTCTCTACCCACTCTCCCAACCTGCCCTTCCACCTATTTTCGTATCATCTGCAAACTTTGCCACAAAGCCTTCAATCCCCACGCCCAAATCCCCTGTAGTTCCCCTCTACAGGGAGCAGAATTGCAGTTCCAGTGACCTAGGTTGAATCTTAATTTTACAGTAGCCAACTCACCTACTAACACACACGTTTTGGGATGAGAGAGGAAACAGAAACACCTGTGGAACCATGCAGGGAGAACATGCAGACTCCATGCAGACAGAGTTTACATGTTCTTCTTGCATGGTTCACAGGTGTTTCTGTTCCCTCTCTCATCCCAAAAACTGCGTGTATGGGTAGGTGTGTTGGCTGCTGTAAATTGCAACTGGTGTACAAGTTAGTAGTAGAACTAGGGGAACATTGATGGGAACATGGGGAGAATAAGATGGGAGTTAACAATTCTGACCTGATTCTGTGGTGTTTTAACCATTCGATCGTAAGACATCGAAGCAGAATTAGGCCATTCAGCCCATGGAGTCTACTCCGCCATTCCATCAAGGCTGATCTATTTTTCCCTCTCAACCCCATTTTTTGTGCCTTCTCCCCGTAACCTTTGATGCCCTTCTCCCTGTGACCATGGGTCCCCTCTGGGTTCTCCTGGTTCCTCAAATGTGCTGTAAATTGTACCTAGTGTGTAGGTGAGTGAAAAAATCTTGCGCGAGTTCATGGAAATATTGGGAGAATAAAATGTTTCAGCATAAGATTTGTGTAAAATTGGTGCTTGATGGAGTTAAAATAAAACTTTAAAAAACTGCACCATTAAAAAAAATCCCATGCAAGGCAACGATGCTGAATAAACATCCTCTTCATTTTATTTTGCTTGGCTCATAATCACACTGATAGAGGCTTCTGTTGCCAGGCAGAAAGACCAAGATAGCAGAGTTAATTCGTTAATAAAAAGCCTGTTTTCTCTATAATTAACAGTTCTAATTAAATTGTCTTCTGAGCAACCATGCTGTTTCAAAGCCACAGCATTTCAACATGAATTAGGAAGAAAATTCCAGCACTCTGCAATTTCTTATCAAACAGGAATACTGTCTTCCTCATGCAGCCAAGTGACAAGAAGTTGCCACTTGCCTATTCCCTTCGCTCCATAGATGCTGCCTCACCCGCTGAGTTTCTCCAGCATTTTTGTCTACCTTCGATTTTCCAGCATCTGCAGGTCCTTCTTAAACAAGAAGTTGTCACCATCTCACAGGGCTTGAGTAATTCTAACCTACGTGCTCAACAGGAGTTCGATGAAAATGAATCAGAGATTCCCGCCTTGCTTACCATGCAAGGGATCTTGAAGCCTTGTTATTAAACGTAACTGTTGAAAGTAGTGATTAGTAGAATTAGATTAACCGCCACCACCTCTTGCCTGGCCGTCTAACATCAACAAGGATAATAGTCGACAGAGAACACAAACAAATAACATTATGGAGCACAGCGGCTCCGAGCTATTATTTTTTATTAATTTTATTTATTTATTTATTTATTTTTAGAAGTACAATAAGTTACAGTAGTACACACCACATATATCTTATCACATTTGTTGTACTCCTTCATTTTTTGAGCTTTAAGAAAGATAGAAATAAAGGAAGTAAGGAAAGTGAGAAAGAGTCGTGATAGTGCGAGAAAGTGTTGAAAAAAAAAGCCCATTAGAAAAAGAGTTAGAGAAGAAAGTTAAGAAATAGACCCTAGAAAAGAAAGAAAGAAAGAAAGAAAGAGAAACAATCGCTCTTATAAAAAACCACGCAAAAAGGGATATACCAACTTCATATTGTTCATCCCCCGTTACCAGATCCTGGCACCTCGCCGAGCTATTATCACACAAGAATTCTGCATTATTTACTAAGTGGGCATACTCAATAATCGTATTAAAATTAAGGCACATTTAGGGACATTTCTGAATCAATTCATCACCCTTCAACATGCCGTCATCTGCAATCTCTGATACCTCCGATTCTTCAACCTACTGGAAGTCCCTCTGATTCTCCACTAAACTCTGATTCTGATATGGAGTAGCCAGTCAGATACTCACATCTGGGCATAAACACAAATAAACATTAAATGGTATAGTTGGCATAAGAGGGCAATCGGCCCACCTCTTACTTGTCACTGGTAGATAGGGTAGTCAAAAAGGCTTTCAGTACATTGGCCTTCATCTGTTGGAATATTGAGTATGGATGTTGGGAGATCATGTTGCAGTTGTATAAGACGTTGGTGCGGCCGCAATTAGAGTATTGTTTTCGGTTCTGGGCACCATGTTATAGGAATGATGTTGTCAAGCTGGAAAGGGTACAGAGAAGATTTACAAGGATGTTGCCAGGAATTGAGGGCCTAAGCTATAGAGAGAGGTTGAGTAGGCTGGGACTCTATTCCTTGGAATGCAGGAGGATGAGGGGTGATCTTACAGAGGTGTACAAAATCATGAGAGGAATAGAACAGGTAGACCCACACAGACTCTTGACCAGAGTAAGGGAATCGAGAATCAGAGGACATAGGTTTAAGGTGAGAGGGGGAACCTGAGGGATACCTTTTTTACACAAAGGGTGGTGGGTGTAGGGAACGAGCTGCCAGAGGAGGTAGTTGAGGCAGGGACTATAGCAATGTTTAAGAAATATTCAGCCAGGTACATGGATAGGACAGGTTTAGAGTGATAACGCAGGCAGGTGGGACTAGTGTAGCTGGGACATGTTGCTCAGTGTGGGCAAGTTGGGCTGAAGGGCCTGTTTCCATGCTGTCTGACTCTATGACTCTACTCCTTTATCTAATGTTTTTATGTTGCTTGTAATGAACTGATGTTGTTGTTAAAATCACACATTTTACAACATCCCATTACAATCAGGTTGGCTGCTTCTCTATTAAGATGAAACCTCATTTAGCCAGATTAACTGCATACAATATCCAAGACAACAGTGATTATGTCAGAGTGAGTTTGCTACGAATTAATTTGAGGGTTGCTACCCTTGTCACCCTACTTTTATGTGCTGATGCAGGTATGAAGGCCAAAAGAGAATGCAGTTGCCAAAATCTGGAACAAGAACACAACGCTGGAAAAACCCAGCAGGCTTTAGTTTAGTTTAGCTTAGTTTAGCTTAGTTTGTTGTCACGTGTACCGAGGTACAGTGAAAAGCTTTTGTTGCGTGCTAACCAGTCAGTGCAAAGACAATACATGATTACAATCGAGCCATCCACTGTGTACTGATATATGATAAATGGAATAATGTTTAGTGCAAGAGAATGTCCAGTAAAGTCTGATTAAAGATAGTCTGAGGGTCTCCAATGAAGTAGTTAGCAGCTCAGGACCTCTCTCTAGTTATTGATAGAATGGTTAAATGGTCAAGCAGCATCTGTGGGGACAAACATTAAGGCCCTGATCAGACCGGAGAGAGAAGAGGAAAGAAGTACCTGGGAGGGGTAGGGGTGAGGGGTGGTGGTTGAAGGAGCAGAGGCTGCCAGTTGATGGGTACAACCAGATTGGGAGGGGAAGATGGGTCCAGGTGGGGGGAGAAGGTGAAAGGGTGAACAAATGAAGTAACAAAAACTAGGTAGGACAGTACTGCCGATACTGGTTTACACCAAAGGTAGACACAAAATGCTGGAGTGACTCAGAGGGACTAGCAGCATCTCTGGAGAGAAGGAATGGGTGACATTTCGGGTCGAGACCCTTCTTCAGACTAAGAGTCTGGGGAGACACAGAGATATGGAAGGATGAGGTGTGAAAATACAAATCACTGGGGATAATGATCAATGAAAATGGAGATTAGTTCATTGTTAGCTGATGGGAAGGTGACAACGAGGCAGGCAATCAGTAAAATTTAATCAGGAGGACAATGAAACTAGTTAGAAAACTAGGATGGGGAGAGACACAGAGAGAGAGAGAGAGAGAGAGAGAGAGAGAGAGAGAGAGAGAGGGAGAGCAAGGGTACTTAAAGTTAGAGAAATCATACCGCTGGGTTGTAAGCTGCCCAAGCAAAATATGGGGGACTGTTCCTCCAATTTGCGTTGGGCCTTACTATTTGCAATTCCTTGCATCTCCTGCGGTTGCAGGGGGAAGTACCTGGTTTGGATGTGAAGGGATGAGTTAACAGATTTGCAGAGGGAATGGTCTCTGGAGAAAGCGGGAAGAGATGGAGATGAGATGTGGCTAGTGGTGGGATCCCGTTGGAGGCGGCAAAAATCCCAAGCTCTGGAATTCCCTGCCTGAACTTCTCCATTTCTCCTATTCACGGCGCTCCTCAAAGCTAACCTTTGTGACGAAGTTTATGGTCACCTGTGCTCATACCTCTTCCTCTGACATTTGTGTTTTGGGCAGCACAGTGGTGCAGCAGTAGAGTTGCCGGAGACCAGGGTTCGATCCTGAATATGGGTGGTGTCTGTACCGAGTTTCATGTTCTCCCTGTGACCCCGTGGGTTTTCTCCAGGTTCTCCCGTTTCCTCCCGTATTCCAAAGATGTCCAGGTTAATTGGCTTCAGTAAAATTATAAATTATCCCCAGTGTGTAGAATAGTGCTAGTGTACGGGGTGATCGCTGGTCGGCATGGACTCGGTGAGCCGAAGGCTTGTTTCCGCGCTGTTTCTCTAAAAATAAGTGTTTGCTGATTATGCATCTTGGGATATTTCACTTGGTTAAAGACAGCATATAAATGCAAGAAAGGTACTGGAGGCATGAGTAACTGCTGGAAGAGGTACATTACCCTATTCAAATTGATTATACCTTGAGTAAAGCACTGAATGTTTCTTTGTTAACAGCTGCCATCAGCACTTCTCTGTAATAAGAGCAGCTAATAAACCGGTTACTAAAAACATCTCCTTGCAGCGTTGGTTATCTACAATTCAGCAATTTGCGAAGAAAATGACTTCACTGTGAAGATGACAGTGTAGGGAATTTACAGAGGTAATGAGCACTCCCCTGCAGTCACTCCGTACATTTTGTAATCATTTACACCAAACATGATCCAGGTCATAGAACCATATTTTCGCTCAAGGTCTTAAATGTCCTTCAAAATGTTTACCTTTCTGATGAAATCTGCCTTGGCCTCAACCTTCCCTACCTTTGCAGCCTCCTCCACTCTAAATCTTCCAAGAATCTAAAAACAGGTAATCATGTCCTCTTGTCCAAAGCCACCCACCAATCACCCCACCCTGCAGCCCATCCAAATTGTTGATCATGTCTTTAGCTGCTAATGATCACAGTTCCATTATTCCTTCAAATAATCTCAGTTTATCTCTCCTCCATTAAAGAAGCTCCTTAAGATCCACCCACTTAATTATTTCACATGGCTCAGCCTTTTTTATTTGCTGAAAACATTCCTTCTCTCCAGAGATGCTGCCTGAACCGTTGATTTACTCCAACATTTTGTGTCTACGGTATGTTGTGGCACGGTGTATTTTAAAAACAAAATGTCAAATGAATGAGAATTGGAAGTCAGACAAGGTGGAATCATAACACAGAGAGGGATGCATAGTGAAATCGAGCTCACACAATGAGACTAAACTTGGAGGCTACAAGCACAATAGCAACTGCGAGGAAATATTTAGACAAAGACGTGATCAGACAGGGAACAGAGGGATACAAACCATGTGCAGGCAGATGAGATTAGTTCACATCATGGCTGGTGCAGACAGGATGGCTGTAGAGTTCATTGCTGTGATGTGTTTAGTCTATATTCTATAAATGCATTTCTTACGTAGAAGGGATGCACACAGTCAAGGACGCAAGACAGAGAAGGCAAAGCAGGAACCTAAATGTATCACTTCATGGACATGGTTAGATTTCTGCTCCACGTTTTATTCTTCTGCTTTTCTTGGCCACCATGCAGTTTGCCAAGTGAAATAATACAAAGGTGAGGTTTTATTTATCGCATGCTTCTGCTCTGATAGGTACAGAAGGTCTAAATTAAGTTTTATTAAGAAAAACACCATCTGTAATCAGAAAGGAATGGAACAAGAGATTGCCAGAAACATTACCTATATAAAAGGCTATTTATGATCTAGTAATGTGGTATAATGGTTCTCCCTCTTTAATCCTGTCATTTAAAATTATTTACATCAGACTTATTTTGAGCCTTAAATCTCCCTCAGTTCTGAAGGCAGCTTTGCTGGAAAGACAACAAAGGCAGGTCAAGGAAATTCCAGAGCACCTTGACAGGTTTTGCTGGGATGGTAGAGTTCCACTAATCGGTGGCATGTTGGTAACTTCTAACAGGGCAATGCACACTTGCATAGATGCAAAGATAGGGTAGGTAATAGGAGATATTTCTGCATAACAGAGGCGTAATTTTAGAGTAAGGGGCAAGAGCTTAGAGGGAATCTGAGAAATAACTTTTCCACCCAGAGGGTGATCACTGTTTGGAATGCACCGCTGGAGTGGTTGGTGGAGGCAGCTACTCCAACAACATCCCAATGAGCACTCGAATGGCCAACAAACTGAAAGCCATGGACCATGTGCTGGTATTTGGGATTGGTACTGATAGACACTTGATGATGGTCAGCATGGGCATGGTGGGACAATGTTTTTTTTCACCCAGGACTGTATTAATGTATAAAAATTATTGCATTTGAAATTGTCCTGTTCTAGTCGCCCGGACGGGACTTGAAAGGTCAACCAAAGTTCCAAGATGGCTTGTAGGGTTTGCAGTTGGAGGGTTTAAGAAGGAACTGCAGATGCTGGAAATTTGAAGGTACACAAAAATGCTGGAGAAACTCAGTGGGTGCAGCAGCATCTATGGAGTGAAGGAGATAGGCAACGTTTCGGGCCGAAACCCTTCTTCAGACTGATAGGGGGTGGGGGGATGCGGGGAGAAGAAAGGAAAAAGGAGGAGGAGGAGCCCGAGGGCTGGGGTAGGAAGGGGAGGAGACAGCAAGGGTTAACAGAATTGTGAGAAATCAATGTTCATGCCACCAGGATGCAGACTGCCCAAGCGGAATATGAGGTGCTGTTCCTCCAATTTCCGGTGTTGCTCAGTCTGGCAGTGGAGGAGGCCCAGGACAGAGAGGTCGGATACAGAATGGGAGGGGGAGTTGAAGTGCTGAGCCACCGGAAGGTCAGGTTGGTTAGTGCGGACCGAGCAGAGGTGTTCGGCGAAACGATCGCCAAGCCTACGCTTGGTCTCACCGATATAGGCTCGACAATGGTTTGGTCGAACACCTCCGCTCGGTCCGCACTAACCAACCTGACCTCCCGGTGGCTCAGCACTTCAACTCCCCCTCCCATTCCGTATCCGACCTCTCTGTCCTGGGCCTCCTCCATGGCCAGAGTGAGCAACACCGGAAATTGGAGGAACAGCACCTCATATTCCGCTTGGGTAGTCTGCGTCCTGGTGGCATGAACATTGATTTCTCACAATTCTGTTAACCCTTGCTGTCTCCTCCCCTTCCTACCCCAGCCCTCGGGCTCCTCCTCCTCCTTTTTCCTTTCTTCCCCCAGTCCCACCACCCCCTATCGGTCTGAAGAAGGGTTTCAGACCGAAACGTTGCCTATCTCCTTCGCTCCATAGATGCTGCAGCACCTGCTGAGTTTCTCCAACATTTTTGTGTACCTTTGCAGTTGGAGGGCGTGGTTTGGGCAGGGATCATATGGACAATCACCCTCTCACTCGCCAGTATTTTCATTCACTGTCTTTCTCATCTCCATTCTAAATCAGGCAGACGGTTGAATCAGACCATCTTGTGTCGGCTGATGCCAACCGTGTCACACGATAAGTTCATATAACACCAGAAATCACCAGGGAGGGCTTAGGAGCCTCATCTTTGCAATTCACACCCTTCACTAAAGCTTCCTTTTTTACCGCCCCTCAGCAATTCTGTACACTCCACCACCAACCCCGTTTTACAAGCAGTTGGAGCAGATTAATTAGCTGCACCACATGACTTCAAGTATATGGGAAATTGTCTTTGTATCCGATAAGAGATATGTAAATGATAAGTTGCTAGAAGTTAGAGTTATGTTATGGTGATAACATTATAATGAAATACACAGTCAGTGGTCTTATTAAAAATCAAAACATTGCTTGCTCTTAACATGTTTGCTTGTATATATGTAATGCCGAATATATGGAATCACAAGTGTGTGGTGAAAGCAGAGTTACACCTCGTTAGAGCCCAGATGTATCAGCAATGAGATTGAAATGGGATCCATCTGACGATAACTGATGCACATTTTTAAAATGTTTTCAAAGGATCTGCAGATGCTGGTTTAAACCGAAGATAGACTCAAAATGCTAGAGTAACTCGGCGGGCCAGACAGCATCTCTGGAGAGAAGGAATGGGTGACTTTTCGGGTCGAGTCTGAAGAAGGGTCTCGACCCGAAACGTCTCCCATTCCTTCTCACCAGAGATGCTGCCTGTCCCGCCAAGTTACTCCAACATTTTGTGTCTATCTTCAGATGTTTTTAATCATCGTTCATGGGAGAGGGTGTCACTGGCCAATATATACTGCGCCTACCTAATTGCCCCACAGAAATTGTTGATGAGGTGCATTCTTGAGCACTGAGATCCTCCAGGTGTACCAATTTAAGGCTTCATATCTCTGCAAGGCAGGCTCTCCTCCTATCTGCACGGACTGAGCTGGTCTTAGCTGACACAGAATAGAGACTAAATATAGATGCAGCTCTTTAAACTACAGAATAAGAAAATCTGCCATAGTTCTCTCCCTCTTGATCACTATAATCAGCACAGATGCAGAGAAGGTAGAATTGAGTGCCTGCAATGTCTCATTGAGTTTTTTTTAAACAACCAATACTTAATATCAAAATGCACAATTTGAGAATGGTCACTTTATTCATGGTTTGCTGCTAGAAATCTGAATGAAGAAAAATTGCTGAAAATAATAAACACACTCGGCAGAATCTGCAGAGGGGGAAAACACAGTTTATGTTTCAGGTCAAAGACCTTCCAATGGAACCTGTGATGAATAGAGATAAGGAGGTTTTAAGAGCAAGAGTAAGTGGGGAAGGTTAGCTAGAGCATGGGGGAGGTTTGTGATGTGATGCCAGGCAGGAAGGATTAAATGAGGAAGGGATGATTGCACCAAGTAATGGTAGAAACGAAGATTGACACAAAGTGCGAGAGTACACAACGGGTTAGGCAGCATCTCTGGAGAAAAGGATAGGTGACATTTTGGGTCGGGAGCCTTCTGCAGACAGTATCGTACATGTCATTACAGCATACACACTGAACGGTTATGATTCTATGACTACCCTACCTCAAGGATTCATAAATCATGTCTTCCAGTGGGTGTTGAGCCACTGTACACAGATAATGTAAATCAGAGCTTCAAACAAGTGAACTGGGGCTTTCATGTGCTCTGTGGTCATTAGGAATAGTAGAATTAGGCCAGTCGGCCCATCAAGTCTACTCCGCCATTCAATCATGGCTGATCTATCTCTCCCTCCTAACCCTATTCTCCTGCCTTCTCCCCATAACGTCTGACACCTGTACTAATCAAGAATCTATCTATTTCTGCCTTTAAAATAACCACCGACTTGGCCTCCAACACCTTCTGTGATAAAAGAATTTCACAGATTCCACAGATACCTACAGACAGGAAGTGACACAGCTGGCGTCCTGGTGCCATCGCAACAACCTGGAGCTCAATGCTCTTAACAGTGGAATTAATAGTAGACTTTAGGAGAGCTCCCCCTCCCCTCACCCCACTCACCATCAACAACACCACAGTCACATTTGTGGAGTATTTTAAGTTCCTGGGAACCATCATCTCCAAGGACCTTAAGTGGGGAGCTACCATCGACTCAACTGTCAGAAAGGCACAACAGAGGATGTACTTCCTACGGCAGCTGAGGAAGCACAATCTGCCACAGGCAATGATGGTCCAATTCTATACGGCCATCGTGGAGTCTGTTCTCACCTTCCCATCATGGTCTGGTTTGGCTCAGCCACCAAGCACGGCATCCAGAGGCTGCAGCGAATCGTCCGATCAGCTGAGAAGGTTATTGGCTGCAACCTTCCCTCCATTGACGAACTGTACATTGCAAGGGCCAGGAATCAAGCGGGTAAGATCATCTCTGACCCCTCTAACCCTGGCCACAAACTCTTTGAATCACTTCCCTCTGGAAGGCGACTCCGGACTGTCAAAGCTGCCACAGCCAGACATAAAAACAGCGTTTCAGGTGGGAACCCTTCAATATCATGGATATTGGCAGAAGAGAGTGAAACAAATCCTTTAGATGTTCCATGACCAGCACTTCAGACACCTGAGCTAAATGGTTCATTTGCTCAACAACAGTATCTAGGGAATTGTCTCAATAACAAAACATTTGAACGCTGCCAGCTGGTCCACAAGCATTTGCACCGGATTTTAAAAAGATTGCCTGAGGCAATCGTACTAAATGAAATGCCTCCTACTTAATTCCTGTCCCGAGCTAATGTGGTCCTTAATTATACCCTGCAGGTGGGTGGGGGGTATACTGACAATGTACGGAGTACAAAGTCATTTTAGATCCCACTCCTCATTCCTGTAAAAAATGCAAGCATTAGTGAGTAACAGATGGGATCAACATGCATACATTCCTTCCCTTTTCATAAGTGGACAGGGTACATACATCCCAGTTACGGGTTACAAAAAGGGATTAGTGTAGGATTAGAATACATGTTTGCCAGATGGTCAGCAGGCACCCATTTATACTAATCCTGTGCTGGTTGGTTGAAGGCCCCGTTTCACGCTGCAATTCCCCATGATTATGCAAACTGGAGGTCTGTGCACTTATTCCACTGGGTAGTTTAAGAAGGATCCCAATCCGGAAAGCCACCCATCCTTTTTCTCCAGAGATGCTGCCTGACCCTCTGAGTTACACCTGCACTTTGCCTCTATCTTTGGTATAAACCAACATCTGCAGTTCCTTCCTGGACATAATACAAGCTAGGCCTGGTCTGCTCACTTTGGTTGGATGTTGAAATCCCACTGTATTACTTTGTGGCAGTTCAAGGAATTATCCCTGGTATCCTAAGTAACATTTAATTTCAATTAACCAAACTAGAGGCAGGAAACATGTTCCCGATGTTGGAGGAGTCTAGAACCAGGGGCCACAGTTTAAGAATAAGGGGTAGGCCATTTAGAACTGAGATGAGGAAAAACTTGTTCACACAGAGAGTTGTGAATTTGTGGAATTCTCTGCCTCAGAAGACAGTGGAGACTGATTCACTGGATGCATTCAAAAGAGAGTTAGAGGCTAGCTCTTAGGGCTAGCGGAATCAAGGGATATGGGGAGAAGGCAGGAACGGGGTACTGATTGTGGATGATCAGCCATGATCACATTGAATGGCAGTGCTGGCTCGAAGAGCCGAATGGTCTACTCCTGGACCTATTGTCTATGTATCTATGTAAGACCGAGTGCTCTTCATGCAGAGTCATGGGGCATCACCTTATGGTCCACCAAGTCGTACTAATCTTTAATTATCTATGTACACTATTTTCAAGCACTTGGCCCATAGCATTCTATGTTTTGGAAAAGCAAGTGGTCATCTGGATGCTTCTTAATTCTTGTGGAGGACTGCCTTCACTTCATGGAGTGCCCGAGATGCAATTCAATCTCTTGGTGAAAGAATTTTTCCTCTGATCCTCTCCACATCTCCTATCCTAAACCCTCAATTTACCCTCAAAGATATCCACTCAATTTTGGATATCCCTACCATCAGGAAAATGTTGTTATTATCTACTCAATCTATGTTTGCTCATAATTTGATGTTCCTCCAATCTCAGATGTTCAGCTATTCCCCTCTGCTGCATGGGAAACAAACCCATCATATTCAGTGTCAACAGGTCTATCCCAGCCAACAGCCTGACGAACTGCCTCTGCACCATCTCCAGTGCAATCGTGTCCTTCCTATAGTGTTTTGCTTCTGGGATCTTACCATGTATTGACCTGGTGCTATAGACCAATGTCAAGCATTCAGAATATTGCATTGGCTGGGAAGTGCTAAGTATTTGCAATAGTTGAGATAGAAAGGCAAATTGCTATTAAATCAATGACCTCCAACAAGAGATGTCCACAGGGGTTTAGTTTAGTTTAAAGATACAGCGCGGAATCAGGCCCTTTGGCCCTCAAAGTCCGCACCGACCAGCAATCCCCGCACATTGATACTACCCTTTACATACTAGGGCCAATTTACACTTATACCAAGTATACAAACCCAAGCCAATTATCCAACAAACCTGTATGTCTTTGGAGTGTGGGAGGAAACCAAAAATCTCAGAGAAAACCCACGCGGTCATGGGAAGAATGTACAAACTGCGTACAGACAGCACCCATGGTCAGGATCGAACCTGGGTCTCTGGTGCTGCAAGCGCTGTAAGGCAGCAACTCTACTGCTGCTATCCGCATTTATTTAAAACGACCAAAACAGATGCAACTGGAAGCTGTCAAGATTTACGTTGTGACACTACTACTGCGAATGGCAGCAGCTCCCCATTAAAAATGTGTGTGTGTGTGGGGGGGGGGGGGGGGGGGGGGGGGGGTGGGGGGGTGTGAATGTAGCTGTCAATGTGGGAGCAAAACGTGGGAGTCTTTAAATTCTGTGCCAAAGATCACATCAGCTTGACAGGCGAGAACATTCCTGTTCAGACTCACCCATATGCTTCTATGAATCCTTTTGTCTGTCAAACACTTCTTATCAATGCTTTAATGAGTTTATTCCTTCCCTGATTTTCCCTGCCAACATTTCTTGACAAGACACCAATGAACAGGGTGAGTGATTTGTCACAGCTGACAGCTGATCACGAATATCTCCACTTAATTCCCACAGTGCCATTTACAGCTTTAAGTTTTTGCTTAAAAATTTCCCGGGGGGCTGATGTGTTAAAGGCAGGTAGTGAGTGAAAGAGGCAGAGTGAGTGCAGTGTCATGGATCGATTAGCTAAAATGAACAGAAGCAAAAAAGAGATAGCTCTTACTGAGCTACGAAGAATCTGTTTCTGCATTACATGTCACTTCTTAACCAAAACATTTGCTCTGCCAATGAATTACGTTTCCCTTTGTATACTGGCAAGGCTGTCATCAGAGTCAAGAGTGTTCATATGTCATACATACCGGAACGGAACAATGAAATTCTCACTTGCAGCAACAGCGCAACATGTTTGTAAACACAGTACACAACAGATAATATAATAAACAAACACAAAATAGATTTAATAACTAAAAAATCATTCAACTCCAGGATTTACATTAACATTAACAACTTCACGGTCAAAAGTTAAAACCTAGTCTAAACCAGACTACTTTCTCTATGCTCGACCTGGAGGCAGTTGCAGCTAAGTGGAGGGAAAGGCCCTTTTGTAGACCACACACACACACAGTCTCTGATCAAGAACAGAGGATGCATGAAATAAAGATAGACACAAAAAACTGGAGTAACTCAGCGGGAGAGGCAGCATCTCAGGAAATAAGGAATAGATGACGTTTCGGGTCGAGACCCTTCTTCAGACCATGTTTTCACCATGCATGGAATAATACCAGTCAAACCATCCTGCCTGGAGAAAGGTTTGAACTAGGCTGGCACCAAAGATATTAGATCTTTGGCTGGCACTATCCGACTCACATATAATTGGGTCAATCTAGGCTCCAGTAGTCATTCCCTGCTGCACTTTCAAAAGTGAGCTTGCTTAGTTCCGCTTCTTGTTCCTCCCTTTCTCCTGCCACTTCCCATTAGCTTTTGAACTTTCCTTTCCTCCAAATAAATGGATCAATAAATTATATTTTTCTCACTGGATGGTAATCCGAAATAAATTGAGTGTGGCAATCCAGAAATATCCATTGGCTCAACACCCTACTCATCGAGTCACACAGCATGGAAACGGGTCATTTGGTGCAACTTCTCAAAATTGACCAATACGCCCCATCTGCACTAATTCCAGTCACCATTGCCATATAGAAAGCACCAATCTTCCTGTAAATCAGACTAGTGCCATGCCTCCGTGAACCTAGGTAAGTGGTGTCAGCCCTTTGTACCCTTCCAGTCAGGGTCAGTCCATACGTAGACAGTCAGAAACCTTTTCCCCAGAGTGGAAACGTCCAACATCAAAGAGCATAGCTATAAGATGAGAGGGGGGCACTTTAATGGAGATGTGCAGAGCCAGTTTTCTTTTTATGCAGAGTGGTAGGGGCCTGGAATGATTTGCCAGCGGTGGTGGTGGAGGCAGATGTGATAGTGGCCTTTAAGAGGCTTTTAGATAGGCACTTGGAAGTGCAAGGAATAGAGGGACATGGATCACGTACAGGCAGATGAGATCAGTTTAACTTGGCATCATGTTCAGCACAAACATTATGGGCCAAATGGCCTGTCCCTGTGCTGTATTGTTCAATGCTTTATATGGATCAATAACAACCATCCCAAAATATTCTACTTGCCCAACTCTGCGGCCAACTGTAAGTGTCCATTTCATGGGATTATCTCATTCAGCTTGTTGGCTTAGAATCATAATTTGGGAGACACAAGAGACTGCAGATGATGGAACCTTGCGCAAAACACAACGTGCTGGACTAGCTCAGCAGGTCGTGCAGCATCTGTGGAGGGAATGGATAGGTGACGTTTCGGGTCAGGATCTATCTTCAGATCAAAATTAAGGAACCATCTTGGTCTATGCAGCTCACCTGCATAATGTTCTTCCTGAAAGAAAACCTGTCAAATAATAGCTGCAAGAGGAGGGAGAACATAGGTAAAGCTTTTGAACAGCTGATTCGTTATATCAATAAAGTCTATGCTACGTGAAGAAGAGAACAATGCAAAGACCGTCTTTAATGCATTCTATAAACACACAAGAATCCAGGAGCAGGACTGGGCCACCTTTCACCTGCCTCACCTTTCAGTACTGTTTCTGGATGAAGGGAGACCTACGTGACTGGAATATGGAGCAAAAAATAAACCTCTGGAAGAACTCAACAGGTCAAGCGGCATCTGCAGAGCAAAAGGGATGGTCGATGTTTCGGGTTCAGATCCTGTAGAACGACTAACTTGTTGCCTCCTCGATGGTACTTGACCCATTAAGTTCCGCCAGCAATTTGTTGTTTGTTGTTTCTAGATGAAGTTTCATTTCATATGCTGGACTACTGGAGTTGTAGGGATCACCCCACTTTATAGGGAAATACACAACAACCTGATCAAAAGAAAAGGTCATTGCTGATCTATTGAGGGATGCGGGGTTGGTGGTGAAGGGGAGGTGACATGAAGAGATGCATCAACACAGGGCAACCAGGACGTGTTCACCTATTACCTGCCTTACTTTGTCATGCCTCTCCTCTCTTCCAGTTTCTCCCCCCCCCACCCGCCACAATCACTGAAGAAGGGTCCTGAACTGAAACATCACCGATTCTGTTCTCCCACATGCTGCCTGACCCGCTGAGCTACTCCAGCATTTTGTGTGTCTTTATCATCCACGATAGAAGCTGTTTTCCACCCCTAGTGCTGCACCGGGAGAGAATGACAGCCTCTAAATAGCTTTTCTTTCCTACAATCCTCCAGTGTGTCGACAACTTGGACCTCCACCAGCACTCTAAGCAGGCCTATTAAAATGACAATAATTTACAGTGGTGAAACTGACATCTTTAGAGAAAGGATGAAAGGATGAATTTTCAAAAGGAAACAGCAGAGGCTCTCAAAATTGTCACATTGGTTCAATACGCTGCAAAAGGTTTACACTTAAAACAGGAACATTACCCACTTAACAAGATTAGCACCGCCAATATTAATGAGACGTGCAAGGAACAGGTGCCCTCTTAAATGGAACAGGCTGGAATCCAAGAAATGACAGGCAATTCAGTAGCAAGACTAAGATTACAAGGAGCTGTCCATGACCCAAGAAAAAGCCACACGGCTGCCATGTAAGAGCAGCAAAGGGAAAGTGACAACTAGAGCCATATATACCTCTCCACACCATGGATTGGAGCATTTTAAATGGGCTGAAGAGCTGGCTGAGGTTCTTTCTACACTGAGGGCTATGGATTTAATTGTTGATGTGAAGCAGCAGAAATTCTTTCCATTGTGAAAATAAATGTAACAGAGTCATAGAGTAACGTTTTGATTGGATGTGACCTGATTTCTATTTTCGTTGATTCTTAACTAATTTCCTCACTTGCGCCACTTAAACTCACCTCGTGTCTTTAATTCATGAATCGTAAATTCAGTGGCAATTCCCCCTGATTATTAATTGTGATACCAACTTTGCATTGTTGCAAAGCATTCGGTGATAGTATACATGTTAAGTGTAAGAATGAAACTGTTGTATTCGTCAGACTGGTCTGAATTAGGATCTCAACCCAAAATGTCACCTATTCGTTTTCTCCAGAGATACTACCTGACCCACTAAGTTACTCCATCATTTTGTGTCGATCTTCAGTGTAAACCAGCATCTGCAGTTCCTTCCTATACATAATATTTCTCCCTATAGCTGAGTGTCAAATCTTATTTGATAATTCTCCTGTGAAGTGCTTTGGGAGATCTTTCTGTAGCAAAGACGGGATGAAAAAGCCCGCTGTTGATGTTGTTTTGTTATCCACACCAATTTGTGCTTTAAGTTGTCCGGCCACAAGGTTACCACTATGTCTGCATTGCAGTGAGAAAACTCACTGTAATGGCAAGAGTTCCTAATGGCACGGGTGCATTGAAAAAACAACCCTCTGGGCACAAACACTCGCAACTGCTTTCGCTCTGCTGATATCTGTGGAAACAGCAGACCACTTGGTGATTGTAACTTTGTATGGAGAGGCTCCCTCTGACACAAGAGCTCCACCTAGCGAAATCTAGCAGATCATATCAAGTAGAAATGTGCAGGAAGAAACAGCAGATGTTGTTCAAACCTAATTTGGAGGAAGGAACTGCTGATGCTGGTCTATCTTCTGTTTAAACCCAAGACACTGTGGACACAAAATGCTGGAGTAACTCAACGGCTCAGGCAACATCACTGGAGAAAAGGAATAGATGGCGTTTCAGTTCGAGAACTTTCCCCAGACTGGAGAAGGGTCTCGACCCAAAACGTCACCTATTCCTTTTCTCCAGAGATGTTGTCTGAGCAGCTGAGTTACTCCAGATTTTTGTATTTATCTTCAATATCGAGTAGTAACTTTGTTATAGTATTTGAAAATCCTCGATTGCATTTTGTCCTTCCATCTCCTCAACAAATCCCATTTTCTACTCTGACACAACACCACATGCTCATGCGACCTATTAAGACTGCTGTGGAGATGTAAAACCACAATATTTCTGGTAGCCTCTCTGGCACATAAGCAGCATTTTCTGGAACTGGTTTTATTTCTGATAAAGCTCACATGCTTAACAAATTGCACTATCTCCGAGTGCTTTGCCACAATGCAAGGTTGGTGTTGCAATTAATATTCAGGGGGAATTGCAACTGAATTTAACATTTATGAATTAAGGACGTGAGGCAAGTTTACATAGTGCAAGTGAGAAATGATTTAAGAATTAGGGAAAATAGAAATCAGGTCACATTCAATCAAATAAAATGGAAGCAAGGTATTTTAAAAGGGTGATAGTTCTAGTCAAGGGTAAATCAATAACTACAGAAATGCTGATATGACACAATGTAATTCAGTTCACCCTGTTTCTAATTTCAGCTCAGGTTGTGTGATCAAATTTTAATTTATCTGATCAATTGTTAATTGTAGAGCATAGTTCATCTTTCAATGATATAGATTGTATATTATATATGTAATTGATCATCACACACTGACTGGACTTTCCAGCAGAGGTCAGAACAGATGCCCAAAATGAACTCCACACCATCAGGAGCATCCTCTGGAGTCAAACAAAGTTATAATTGCAAGCAAATATCCAATTCAGGTATACTGTAAATAATGGGTAGACATAAAAGAAGCAGAATGCTGGAGTAACTCAACGGGTCAGGCATCATCTCTGTAGAAAATGAATAGGTGACGTTTTGGGTCAAAACCCTTCTTCAGACTGAGAGTCAGGGGAGAGGGAAACTAGAGCTATGAAAAGGTTCAGAACAAATCAGAGCCCTCACCAATGATCAAGGAAAAGTGGAGCCCCAATGGTCCATTGTTGGCTGTGGAAGAGGTGAAAACGAAGGAAAATATGGATGCGAACAGTGGAACTGGCAGGACGATTAGGGTGGGGGAGGGGTGGAGAGTGGGGGATTGCAGGAATTACTTGAAGTTAGAGAAATCAAGATTCATATTGTTCGGTTGTAAGCTGCCCACGCGAAATATGAGGTGCTGTGCCTCCAATTTGTGTGTGGCCTCATTGACACTGGAGGAGGCCCAGGGTCGAAAGGTCAGTATGGGATTGGGAGGTGATTCTACTGGCCCAGAGCAGATCCAAACCTATCAGCAAAGTTGTCCTCACTTTCTTGCCATTCAAATTTTGATTAACACAACACTGTTAATTTTATCACCCATGATACATCTCTGCCAACTTGTAGTTCTTTGACTTCACAAGTAAATACGTTCATACATGATTGTAGGCCATTCAGCCCATCAAGTCTACTCTGCCATTCAATCATGACTGATCTATCTTCCCCTCTTAACCACATTCTTCTGCCTTCTCCCCATAACTCTTGATACCCATACTAATCAAGAAGCTATCCATCTATGCGTTTCAAATATCCAGGCTGGCTTCTCCTAAAATTAAGAAGTCAGTTTAAAATGTACTAGAATCCACCAGTGCCATTTTAAATTACCTCGATAAATTACAAGTATCTGCATTTCTTCATTCTAAGCACTTCTCCACAGACTGTACATGAGTCAGCTAAATACTGCAACAAGCTCTTTGGCGTAGTGGATCAGTATTTAGGGCACAATAAGATATCACATCGCAATGTAAAAATAATTTCACTTACGTCCAATTATTACTGTTAGATTTTATTTTATGGTTGTTCTATTGCCAACCAAAATGTAGACTGATTTTGGAACTCCCCTGCACATTAACTTCTCGTGATGTATTTTGGAACAGACTGTGGCTACAAGACATTCTTTCCAACTGAGTGTCACTTTGTTTTCAGCGTGTCATAACAGGTAGGTGTCAGCTGATGATATTATCATTTCACCAAGCAGCCCATCATCCACTTCTCTGTTTGCCTGGCTTCATCCCTCGACAGCACGACAAGATGAAGTGGGCATACAAATTGCACAACCGTTGAGAATGCCCCAAGCCCTACATGAAATATGAACTAGAAACAAGCTATTAGTACAAAACTGAAGATTAAAACCCCTGGAGTACAGAGGCTGGCTCTAAACCTCCTTGCACTGCCTACTTTATTTCAACCATTTCTTGATTAGATGGATGAGCGGATATGACTCTGGCTGGTCACTTACAAGCTACCTTTAAGATCCTCAGCAGTGTAATGTTGAGCTGTTATTATTGCTGTAGAAAATTGAGGCCATATTTTTCAATGATATTTCAGTTTCCTGTGATCAGGTTGAAGCCACTTCACCATTCCAATGTATTTATTTGGCATGAAACCAATTAATGCATGATCTCTGCTTGACATCATTTGAATTTGCAGGCAAGCACTAACTACCTATTTTCTATGTTAATGTTGAGTCATAAGCACTGTGCCCAAAACATTTACCTCTAAAAGCTGCCAGTGTTTTGATCTAACATATCTATTGGCGTTTTCTTCTTTCTTCAAAGGCATTCGGGTCTGTCATTAACATTTTTTGTTGTTGAAATATTCATAACATAGAATGTACAGACTTTATTCAATGAGTAGCAACAGCTCAGAAGGAGAGCCTGGTGCCACCCCTACATCAAGATTGCTGTGGATCTTGCATGTACCCACAGGAAATGCGAGGACTGTATGGGTGGGCACAGCCTTTAAGTTTTCTGCCGCAAAATTAAAAGGATCTTGACATCCTTTGTTTTATGCTTCATGCTTGGGTAGTCGGTCTGGCATAACCTCCAAGTGCTGTAAACTGCCAGCATGTGCCACATCACCAGTTGATACTAAGACCACATGGTAACAGGCTCCCTTCAAAAACATAGAATGACAGAACTTGAACACTAAGCCATCCAAACTCAAACTTGCCTTTGATTCATGCATTTGTAAACATTTATTAGCTCGACGGAGGAATTGCTATTTTCATGGACAATTACGTATTCGTCAGTATTTGACAAGGATGTTGGTGTGATGAGGAATATCTCGTTGAATAACATCCATGTGAATCATTTCTAATGGTCGATATCTCTACACCATCACATTAATCTACACCGAGTGATTCACTATTTCCATAATATGAGGTCTCTGCAAATCCCATTGACAAATGTCAACATACAAAACCATATGGATGGTCGACAGGGCAAAATAGCAGTTTCAGAAGGAACTTCAGATGTTGGTTTCCACCGAAGATAGACACACAAAATGCTGGAGTAACTTAGCGGGTCAGTCAGCATCTCTGGAGAAAAATAAGCTTTTCTCAGCGGGTCAGGAACCTTTCTCCAGAAAGGAATCTTTTCTCCGGAGATGCTGCCCGACCCGCTGAGTTACTGCAGCATTTTGTGTCTATCTTAGGCAAATGAACAGCCACGGCAAAGGTATAAACGCGAAAATGTGCATTTCGGTTCAGATTCTATCAGACTGTTTGCGTTCGTCAAACTGCCCTCGAGTGTGATTTCTCACCAAAACAATCCTCCTACGGGGCAGTGAATAGTGTTAACCTCTTCTTCCCTTCCCGAAAGTAGAAAGGTGAACTCTCTCCCTCACCACCTTATCGAAACACTCGGCGACACAGCGGGATCCCGCGTCTGGGCTGGCGACTCACCTGCCAAGCTGTTGTAACACTCGATCTCACTGCTCTCCACCACCTTCCTCTCTTCCTCGCTCAGTTTCACCGGCGCCCTCCCCGGGGCAGGCTGCACCAGGACGGCAGCGGACGAGGACTCGCACTCGCCCGCCGCCAGGAAACCCTTCATCTCCAGCAGAGCCCGGTGGTACTTGCCGATGGCATCCCGGAATTTCTTTTCCTTGTAGCACTGGGTGCCCTGGCTCTTGAAGTCCAACACTCGCCGGATGGTATCCTGCGGCTGCTCTCCCTTGACGCCACTCAACTCGCACTTGGACACAGCATGGGCAGTGCCACCCCCTCCTCTCCCGGCTCTGCCCGCATCTCTCGGACGCCCAGGGTCGGGGATGTGCCTGATGCCAGCTGGCTTTTTATCTTCCATCTCTTAACTGCTACTGCTGCTGCTGCTGCTGCTGTTGCTGCTACTGCTTTCGCCACCGCCGCCGCCGAACTGTTTCATGGTGCTCGCTCGCTGCAAACAAACAAGCCGCCTGATGGGTGTGTATTGGCGTTTGCCTGGCTCCGCAGGCTGGACTCGTCCGGCAGATGCACCGCCGCCTCTGATCGGCTGAGCTCCGCTGCTGTGGCTGTGTGTGTGTGTTATTGGAAGAAGGGTGGGGGCAGATGCCTAGGTCTGTATTCCTGACCCGGAAGAGCTGGATCAATCCACACGTATCCAACCTGAAGCGGTGTTGAGTTGAAACCAAAGATACTAACTCCTCTAGTATCTTTGGTTGAAACGATGAACCTCAATAAGAATCACGAATGGACAGAGGGGCGAGGGGCAGCGGGTTGTGGATGTAGTCTACGACCCAAGACCGGGACATCTAATCTCATCACCGCAGCAGAGGGTCTCCCGTTCACAGAGTTTGCACGCATCCTAACTAACCAATGCGGAATTGAAAGGGCGAATTGAGAAACAGTAACTGCATCTCACACAATCTGCATTGAAAAATCAACGTTTTTTAAAAAAACGATTATTTCTGAAACGCAACACCCATGTTAAAATCCTCAGCCTAGCTCTTGCTATGCTGGCAAAAATGTGTAGGAAGGAGCTGCAGATACTGGTTTATACCGAAGATAGTCACAAAATACTGGAGCAACTCAGCGGGCCAGGCAGCATCTCTAGAGAAACCCTTCTTCCCACCCGAAACGTCACCTATTCCGTTTCTTCAGAGATGCTGCCTGACCCGCTGAGTTACTTCATCATTTTGTGTCTACTGGTTAGGCTGGGGCTGTTTTCCCTGGCATGATGGAGGCGGAAGGGGTGACCTTCTTCAGGTATACATGTTATGAGGGGTATAGATAAAGTGAATGTTCAGAGGTTTTGCCCCAGGGCAGTGGAGTCTAAAACATACATGAAGACGGTGAGATCTAGAAAGGGTAGGGAGATGACGGAGATGGTTCCAGTAAATTTGAGTGCAGGATAGAAATTAGTCATGAAGTTGATGAAGTCAGTGAGTTCTGCATGGGTGCAGGAGGCAGCACCGATGCAGTCGTCAATGTGGTGGAGGTAGAGTTCGGGGATAGGGCCAGTGTACGCCAGGAACAGTGATTGTTCGACGTACCCTACAAAGAGGCAGGCATAGCTGGGGCCGATGTGAGTGCCCATAGCTACGCCTTGGATTTGGAGGAAGTGAGAGGAGTCAAAGAAGAAGTTGTTGAGGGTAACGACCAGCTCTGTTAGGCGGAGGAGAGTATTGGTAGACGGAAATTGATTGGTTCTGCAGTCGAGGAAGAAACGGAGGGTTTTAAGACCTTCCTGGTGGGGGGTGGAGGTGTAGAGTGACTGGACATCCATGGTAAAGAAGAGGGAGTGGGGGCCTGGAAAGTCGTTGAAGAGACGAAGAGCATGTGAGGTATCTTGGACATAGGTAGGGAGGGATTGGACCAGGGTGATAGGATGGCGTTCTGTCTGTCAAAAGAAGGGATGAGGTTAGACAAAGACTTAACAATACACCATCACCATTCCCTTCTCATCTCCTTCCTGGTATTGATGGTACTGAGATGATAAATGCAGGGAACGTCCATTGTAAACAGGTACAAAAAGCTGGAGTAACTCAGCGGGTCAGACAGCATCTCTGGAGAAAAAGAGTAGGTGACCTTTTGGGTTGAGACCCTTCTTCCGACCTATTCAATTCTATTCTATTCCTTTTCTCCAGAGATGTTGTCTGACCCACTGAGTTAACTAGCATTTTGTGTGTATCTTTGGTTTAAACCAGCATCTGCAGTTCCTTCCTACACACAATACCCATCTTAATTTCCCCAGTCCAGTTCTTTTTTCTTGGAGAAGGCAAACCCAATTACTCAAGCACCCTCTTTCCTAGAGCATCAGCAGCACTAGCCAATGATAAATCAAAAGGTTTCACTGCTCTGCATGATCCACAGGTGCAATGGCTTTTTGATAGTTTTAGGGAGGTATTAATCTCGTCTTTAGATCGCCGAAAGTTAAACAATGTACATGCTAGAAATTGGAAACAAGATGTGTTATGGAGACATAGCACAGAAACAAGTCCCTCAGCCCAATGAGTCCATGCCATCCAATGCTAATCCAATCAGTCCTATGCCAATACCATTCTATTCTTCAAACATTCTTATTAATTTCGCACCCCATGCCAGATTTATGCACTCACCCACACGCCACCTAGCAAGTTGCACATCTTTCTCATGCGGGAGGAATTCGAAGCACCTGGAGGAAGCCCAGGTGGTCACAGGGAGAACGTGCAATCTCCACACAGACAGCACTGGATGTCCAGGTTGAACGTGAATCACTGGTATCGTTCCGATGAAGAATCTTCAGCCTGAACGGTTGACATTGTTTCTCCATCCACAGATACAGCTTGATCAAATTAACCTTCTGCTGTCCTCTACTAAACACTACTTTTAGACCATGGTGTTTTATGTAGCCATGTAGCTGGCTTATGAAAAGCATTATCAACACCTCCCTCCCATATATTTCTCATGATGTTGAAGGAGATTATTTTGAGTTTCCGGCAAGTCTGAGAATACAATATTTACAGTATTCCCCAACCCCCGTTTACTTCCTCCTCGTTGACTCATCATTCATCCCTTATAAGATATGTATATATCTGTTAAGTAATTTGTAATTAGACTAATAACGTGAAATAATCTTTATAGACAATAGATGCAGAAGTAGGCTATTCGGCACTTCAAGCCAGCACCGCCATTCACTGTGATCATGGCTGATCATCCACAATCAATATCCCGTTCCTGCCTTCTCCCCATATCCCTTTATCTTTAAGAGCTCTACCTAACTCTCTCTTGAAAGCATCCAGAGAATTGGCCTTCCCTGCCTTTTGAGGCAGAGAATTCCACAGATTCACAACTCTGGGTGAAAATGTTTTTCCTCATCTCTGTTCTAAATGGCCTAACCCTTATTCTTAAACTATGGCCCCTGGTTCTGGACTTCCCCAACATCGTGAACATGTTTCCTGCCTCTAGCATGTCCAATCCCTTAATAATCTTATATGTTTCAATAAGATATCCTCTCATCCTTCTAAATTCCAGTGCATACAAGCCCAGTCGCTCCATTCTATCAACATATGACAGTCCCGCCATCCCGGGAATTGACCTCGTGAACCTACGCTGTACTCCCTCAATAGCAAGAATATTTTTCCTCAAATTTGGGACCCCCAGATCTCGTTGTACTTCCGCTTTTCCTAACTTGACACCATTCAGATAATAATCTGCCTTCCTGTTCTTGCCACCAAAGTGGATAACCTCATATTTATCCACATTCAACGGCATCTGCCATGCATCTGCCCACTCACCCAACCTGTCCAAGTCACCCTGTATCCTCATAGCATCCTCCTCACAGTTCACACTGCCACCACCTAGCTTTGTGTCATCTGCAAATTTGCTAATGTTACTTTCAATCCCTTCATCTAAATCATGAATGTATATTGTAAATAGCTGCAGTCCCAGCACTGAGCCTTGCGGTACCCCACAAGTCACTACCTGCCATTCTGAAAGGTGCCCGTTAATCCCTACTCTTTGTTTCCTGTCTGCCAACCAATTTTCTATGCATGTCAGTACCCTATCCCCAATACCATGTGCTCTAATTTTGCCCACTAATCTCCTATGTGGGACCGTATCAAATGCTTTCTGAAAGTCCAGATACACTACAGCCACTGGCTCTCCCTTGTCCATTTTCCTAGTTACATCCTCAAAAAATTCCAGAAGAATAGTCAAGCATGATTTCGCCTTCGTAAATCCATGCTGACTCGGACCGAACCTGATACTGCTATCCAAATGTGCTGCTATTTCATCTTTTATAATTGACTCCAGCATTTTCCCCACCACCGATGTCAGGCTAACTGGTCTATAATTCTTTGTTTTCTCTCTCCTGCCTTTCTTAATTGCTTTCTCATTGGCTACCCTCCAATCCACAGGAACTGATCCTGAATCTATGGAACATTGGAAAATGATCATCAATGCGTCCACAATTTCTAGAGCCACTTCCTTAAGTACCCTGGGATGCATACCCCGGGCCATTTATCAGCCTTCAGTCCCGTCAGTCTACCCAACAACCATTTCCTGCCAAATTTGAATTTCCTTCAGTTCCTCCTTCACCCTTGGTCTTCTGGCCACTAGTACATCTGGGAGATTGTTTGTGTCTTCCTTAGTGAAGACAGATCCAAAGTACCTGTTCATCACATCTGCCATTTTCTTGTTCCCCATAATAAATTCACCTGTTTCTGTTTTCAAGGGTCCAACTTTGGTCTTAACTAATTTTCTCCTCTTCACATACTTAAATAAGCTTTTACTATCCTCCTTTATATTCTTGGCTAGCTTACCTTCATACCTCCTTACCTGTTGCTTTTTAAAAGTTCCCCAATCCTCTGGCTTCCCACTCATCTTTGCTGTGTTATACTTCTCTTTTATTTTTATACTGTCCTTGACTTCACTTGTCAGCCACGGTCGCCTCTTACTTCCCTTAGAATCTTTCTTCCTCTTTGGAAAGAACTGATCCTGCACCTTCTGTATTATTCCCAGAAATACCTGCCATTGTTGTTCCACTGTCATCCCTGCTCGGGTATCTTTTCAGTCAACTTTAGCCAGCTCCTCCCTCATGGCTCCATGGTCCCCTTTGCTCAACTGTAATACTGACCCTTCCAATTTTCCCTTCTCCGTCTCAAATGGTAGATTAAAACTTATCATATTAAGGGCACTACCTCCTTTACCTCGAGTTACCTTATCAAATCCGGTTCAACATTAAATCCCGAATTGCTTTCTCCCTGGTAGACTCCAGTACAAGTAAATATCAATTATTTTGATATTTTATGAATGTCTGTTGAACGACTCCAGGCAATAGGCTTGAAGTTTTACTTTCTTGCACAGAAATTCTTGGTACATTCATATAAAATTAATTTGTTTGTCATTTTAACAGCTGTTAGATCTTTTAGTTTGGAGTCAAATTCAAAATAAACAGGTTAGCAATCTGTTAAAATATCAGATCAGGCTGTTTCATATGAAGGTGTTAAGTACAACTTAGCTAACACTGCATCATGTACTTTATGGTCCAATGCATTATCTTTCAGTCTCAGATAAATGTGTGATGATGCTTAGGCTCTGAAATCTAATTTGCAGGTGTTTAACAATGTTTTCCAATTAGATAAACAGGGATGAATGGGATGCAGTAAAGATCTACCTCAAAATGTTGGAAGGAATTGCAGATGTTGGTTTACACCAAAGATAGACATGCTGGAGTAACTCAGCGGGACAGGCAGCATCTCTGGATAGAAGGAACGGGTGACGTTTCGGGTCAAGTGGTCTGACCCTCTCCCTTGACTCTCAGTCTAAAGAAAGGTCAGGAGAACAAGGTTATATACTAATGTGCCTTTCTGTGAATTTCAAATCTTCTGACAGCATGTTTTTATGTTAAAGGTTACGATAATGCTACATTTCTCTTGACCTGTATATCCCATTGAACTTTGAAATAATCACTGATTATATACTAGAGCTTCTGTCTGATAAATCCTTAGATGCTAAGAATGCAGTGCCATTCAATGGTTCAGAGAAGTATAATTCTTATGGAATTATATTTAAATTCTTGTCCATAGTCTATATGTTTGTTTCAGCTATTTGACCCCCACTACCAGCCTATATGTCCCATATTACAATTTATTAGTGTTGTGCATCATGCTTTCTTGCTTGAGTATTAAATGGAGCTGATAATCCTTAATTAAGATCATCATAATCCGTAATCCCTGTGATCCATGATGTTAGCTGTCTATATAATATGAATTGTAAAGCCTTGTATAATATTAGTGTCTCTGCATACTTTAGTAGATCTTACATTTGTGATGTAACTTATTTGTGAAGCTACATAATGCACAGTACAGGTTGTATAGTAACAACCCGCCGCTATTTATTATTTATGGACGCAGCAGTCTTGAATCAGAAAATATCCATGTTGTAAACGTAAAGAACAAAGGCAGATAAACAGGAACAAAGAATATTTTTGCAGCCCTTCACCACAAGAGGGTACTGAAGTGGAGACTGCAATCTTATTTAATATGGAATTAGCTAAGTGTTTGAAAAAAAATAATCGTTATAGGAAGGGAGATTAGTGTAGACAATTGGAGTGAATAGCCAGCACCAGCATAGAAACATGGCAGAGAAGTATCTCTTTCTGCCATGTTGTTTCCATAATTGCAAGGTACGTCATTTTGATGATGGTCACATTATTTAAATGAGAGCAGGGGTGAATGTTCATGGATACCATGCCTTAATGCTAAATATTTATTTGATGTCTCCTTTTTAATGGCAGATACATGTTTCAGGTACAAACTCAAGAATCACCTGCCTGAGAATATGCAATATTATTTCCAGTATGAACAGTATATTAGAGGGCATTGTTTGCTTCTAACTCTAAGATTGCCAGCAGTAATAGGGCAGTGGTAAGGATAGGCAGAGTAAGAGTAGTATTCTGATATTGCACATCTGTACTTGTTCTTACGGCTTATTGAGCGAAACAATAATCAATCCAGGCCTTGATATTGGCAAACATGCTTCCCTGCAAATAGGACTGGAGAATGATCAGGAATCAGTTACGTGAACTATAACCAATTTTGTTCCTTCAAGTCCAAGTGTACAAAAATCAATGGGGGTGTCCCATCTAAGTAGAGGATATTTGAAGGAGGATGTTGCTGACAATGCTATCGAACAGCACCAAGTCACCAAGATGCTCACCAAAACTCAGTGTTCCACCAAGACCACTCAGCTCAGACTTCATCATATTCTTGTGGACCAAAGAGCTGAATTCCAGGGTTGAGGTGAGAATGTCCACCCTTAACCAAATGTCACATCAAGCAACCCTAATTTCAAGGAGAAATCACTTCAATAGTTGGAGTTACAACTTTCACAAAGGATGATAGTTGTGGTTGGTGGAAGTCAATCATTTCAGCTCCAGGACATTGCTGTAAATTTTCTTGAGGATGGCACAAGGTGACACAGTTGGTAGAGCTGCTGGCTCAAAGTGCCAGAAACTCGGGCTTGGATCCTGATTTTGCATTGAGGAAATGCAGTGAAGATCCACTAAAATGATTCCAGAAATGTTAGAAGAGAAGAGATTGGGTTGACCAAGTTTGTATTCACTAGAGTTTAGAAAAATGAGAGGGAATCTCATTGGAATGTAAAATATTTTAAAAGGGCTTGATAGAATCCAACCAAGACCTCAACGGTGGAACAGGCAGAGGATGATGGCTAACCTTAGTGGAGCGTCACAACGGCTGGGAAGGAGGATGAAGGCTGCAGCAGAAAAGGGTCTCCGGTCGTCTTGGACTCCATGCCACTGGATCCCGACCCAGATCTGTCAAGGACCGTGGGGTGGCTGTCTGTGTACCAGCCTCCCCACATTACACAAAGTCACGCACGGGCATCCTCCATATAGGAAATAGCACCCCAGATTCAGCCATGACTGAAGGGGCCTAAGAAAGATAGAAGATTGCAAGAAGAGAGTTCCTCTCTCAAGATTATAGTCACAGTTATTGTAGATGGTTTATGCATGCAACCTATAACGTAGCTACCTCAACACCACTAACCACGCAATATGGAGCGATCAGCAGTCAACAGCTCATTATTTCTTATCCGTTTGAATAGGGATGTTGACATAACATTCACTTTCGCCCCCGTGTCGAGCTTCCCGGAGAAGGACTTGTTGTTGACAGTAATGAGTACAGAAGGATCAGGGAGGCGAGATCGGCCATGAAGGAGAGTGTAAACACTGGCATCTCCCATGGAACAGCTGGGCTCAGAGTCGAGGGCAGTGTCGACAGAAGACTGGGAATCGAAATCGCTATCAGCTTGCTGAAGGTTGTTTAAAACTTGTCTAGGAGCTGAGGGAACGTTCCCACGGGAACGACAGGCAGCTGAAAAATGGTTCATCTTCCTACAGAAATTGCAAGCTTTGCCAAGTGCTGGGCATTGCGACTGCATGGAGTGGATATAATTGCAGTTGGGACACTTCTTGACAAGCGGGACCCGAGGGGCATAAGACGGCCGCGGCGTAGGGCGAAAGTTGCCTTGTTTGCGACGGGGCATAGCAACACCAGTCAGATTAATAGCCCAATTGTCAGATCCCCTCTGCCCATGTCCTCCAGCCTGCTGCCGTCCAGCGACGGATTGCTCATAGACACGAAGTTCAGCGTCGCTCTCACGACAAGTCCTGCCGCCCTCTCTCACCACTACTGCCTGGCCAGGTCGTCCGCATGCAGACTGTCACCGGTTTCTCCCGACTAGCAACCGTGGTGGGGGTGGACAATTCACCAAGATCCTACTTGGTGGACTTTGAAGGAACTATCTACTGCCGTAGTCGCCAGCACTTGTTGGCTGTCAAAGAGCCTAAGCCTCCTCCTGTGGCCCCATATGCTCCTCCTCTGCGTTTCGAGCCTCCCACTACTAACTACCCCTCAGCTCGCTTTGCCGCGGTCTCCTCCGTCTGCTCTTCCGGGGTTCTCCTCCCCTGCCCGCTCTCCTCTTTCTCCCCCGACATCTACATCCTTTCCCTTAGAAACCCTCACCCTCCCCCCCCCCGAAAGAAGAGTAGGAGGAGCAGGAACAGCCGGGAAGGAGAAAGCCGGTCGGGTCTCCTTCCGCATTCCCGGCTGGGTCTCCGCCGGCTTTCTCCTCCCCGGCTGTTCCTGCTCCTCCTACTCTTCTTTCGGGGGGGGGGAGGGTGAGGGTGCCTTGCGCACTCGCTCGGGTCGGATTGTCAAACCTCCTGACCGTTACGGTGATTTCGTTTAGATTTGCAGGTGTTGTATAACCGCCCTGCCACTGTTATGACTTCAATTTTAAATTTCTAAGGGAAAGGATGTAGATGGTTTATGCATGCAACCTATAACGTAGCTACCTCAACACCACTAACCACGCCCAGCCATATCAGTATAACTGTGATATCCTCCCCTTGTTCCTCCCTTTGGTTCCAGTACGCCTGAAGACTAGATGCAGTCAGTACTGGGACGTGTGTAACATGTGCCTTGATTAAAGACTCAGTAAAGGTTACAGTGTGTCAGACTCCACACCTTTACAGTTATAGAGTCATACTGAATGGAAAGAGGCTCTGCAGCCCTATTTGCCCATGCAGACAAAATTCCCCATCTATGCTTCCTTCACCTGTTTGCATTTTGCAGTGTCACAGGGTCACATTGCAAGAGTCATAGAGATACAGCAACATTCTATAATAGTAAGATTAAACGAGAACTTACCAGTTTGAAGTTTGATCTGTATTTTATGAGGAGTTACGATGAGGGATTACGTGAAGAACCCGCTCAGTGCGCAGGCGCGGCATACTTCCAAGCAGCGGTGTGGAATCACAGATAGACACAGTTATTTTGAAGTAAACATAGTAAAGATAAGGAGACATCAATTTATTAGTTTGATCCATATAATGAGGGTGGGAGCGGA
Source organism: Amblyraja radiata (assembly GCF_010909765.2). Classification (NCBI taxonomy): domain Eukaryota; kingdom Metazoa; phylum Chordata; class Chondrichthyes; order Rajiformes; family Rajidae; genus Amblyraja; species Amblyraja radiata. Next base: position 20,453,351 of record NC_045964.1, read on the forward strand.
GGGCACGTAATCCCTCATCGTAACTCCTCATAAAATACAGATCAAACTTCAAACTGGTAAGTTCTCGTTTAATCTTACTATTTTACTTCGGAGTCACGTGAGTGACTACGTGAAGATTTCAAAGCTCTGTGATTTCAAACCGTGTAACAGTTTCATTTCACTCACTGCCGAAGTTCTTGAGGGAGGAAGTGTTATCGTAATGAACCAATGAGTCTATTTGTAGAAAAACACAATGGTATTTTTTAAAACAATAACAACAAAGAATTAAGTTGCTCCCCTGGGCTTAAATTAAATATTTGCAGTTCGTAAATCTTTACTGCAAATAAACCAGGTTTTGCCAATGGCTTATTATAAAATTTCTGAACGGTCTTTTCCCTTCCCACCATCCTGCTGTAGCCAGGATGTGGTGTATAGGCATGTCCATTCTTTAGCCGTCGACATGGATGCTGCCCTGGTGGAATAAAATTTGTACATGTTAGTGTTTATCCCAGCAGTTTCTAGCACCTGCTTGAGCCATCTCGCAATGGTTTGGCTCGTACCCCTCCATAAGGTTTTTGTGACTGACCCACAAGGCTTTTCATCTCCCTCGAATATTCTGGTTGTGTCTATGTAGGATAGTAGGTAGGTCATGGCACATAACCGTGGTTCTGGTGGGTAAGCCACGACTGGATTAGGTGTTCCTGGTCTGCTCTGTTTGACCAGTCGCTGGATAACGACAGATCTGGTCTGGAGCTGTGATCATGTTGTCCAGTCGCAATAGGTGTAGTGACTGGACCCTCTGAGCGGATACAAGTGCCATCAACTTAAGCGTCTTTAGTGTAGCTTGCTCGAGGCCGGGGGATCTGGCTGGTGGCCATTCCCTGAGATATGTCAGGACCACACTGATATCCCAAATATAGGTATACCTGGGCTTAGGGCTTGATATTGTAAATGCCCTTCATCAGTTTTACCACCAGTGGATGGGATCCCATCGCCTGTTGTCCTGCCGCTGGTTTGAGATAAGCAGAAAGAGCACTCTGCGCTGTGTTGATGGCACTGTAGCTGATCCCTACATCGTGGTGTAGATGGCCAGGAACTCCAGTATGTTGGTGGCTGTAGCTGTTGTCCATGTTTCCTGGCAGTACTTCTCCCTTTTTTGATGCTGGTTAAGTACTGCCTCTTGGTGGATGTTCGAAGGGATGCCGACATGGTGGTGATGGTTTGTTTGGACAATCCCAGTTCCAGGTAAGGTCTGTTCAAACTTGCAACCCTGGCGTTTAATTTTCTCATGGCATGGGTGTTTAGCTTACCTGGTAGGTAAGTAGCTGATAGCCAAATATGTCTTTCGACATACCATTGCCAAATCATGTTGACCAATTTGTCGCATGATAATGATTTTATGCCACCCATATGGTTAATATAAGCCATCACCGTAGTATTTATCAATTTGTAACCGAACATGCAAGTGCTGCATATTAGATACATATGCTTTTAAACCATAAAAGGCGCCCAACATTTCTAGATAGTTAATGCCCAGTGTAAGTAGCAATGATGACTCTAGTTTAGTCCATCTACCATTTGTGCTGGATATGGAGTTAGTCGCTCCCCAGCCTTGAGCACTGGCATCTGTTTGAATAACTAAAGTAGGGTTAGTGATAAAGATAGGGCTGAAACTATGCCAAACGTTTTCTGCCCACCACTGTAGCTCTGATATTGCTTCAGTGGGTAAGTTCATGACACGATCATAGTGACCTGTATGCCGTTTTATTGCCCGTACCTTTGCTCTCTGTAAAATGTTTTGATAGTGCAAAGGTCCGAATTGTGTAGCCGGAAATGCTGCTACCATTTCCCCAATTACTCTTGCTACTTGTCGAATAGTTGGTCGCTCGTTGACCATTAATTTGTTGCACGATTGTGCTAATTCAACCATTTTTGCCTTTGGCAAGGTAACAGTCATATGGACTGAGTTAATTGTGAAGCCCAGGTAGTCCATGATAGTGGATGGCTTCAACTTAGATTTATCTGGATGTAGGACGAACCCGAGTTTCGAGGAGCTGTTTTGTAGCTGATACTGCTGCCACAGCCAATTCCATCGTTTTCCCTACTATGAGAATATCCTCCAGATATGCCATGACAATATGTTTTTGTTTTCTTAGTATTGCCATGGCTGGGTTCAATATTTTGGTGAATAATCTTGGGCTGAAGTTCGCCCATAGAGCAATGCTTTGTACCATCCAGATAAATTTTAGGTATCTGCGATGATCCTTGTATATGGGTACTAGATAGTAAGCATCTTTAAGATAAATGCTTGCCATGAAGTGTCCTTTGGAATTCAGTTGTTTGGCAGTAACATATGTCTCCATTTTGAAATGTATATACTTAACAATTTGTTTAGTGATGTTAAGTCAATGATGATGCGACAGACACCATCTTTTTTGGTTTTAGTGAATATATTCGATACAATTTCCAAAGGTTCATGTTTGGTCTTTTTGATGACCCCCTTTGTGATAAGTCTCACCAGTTCAGCTTGTCCCTCACGTTTCTCTTTGACGGAGGGAGAAATACCCTTTGGGGCCATTGTTGAACTGGCGGCGTTTTTTCTGACATGAATTGTATTTTATATCCTGTAATGTTGTTGAGTATATACTTGTCACTCGTGACCATACCCCATGCTTCTTTAAACAAGTGTAATCTCCCCCCTGTTAATAAAGCACCCTTATTCTCTATATGCTGGTAGGGACCAGACCCACCTACCTCCATGGTTATTGGCGATTCTGTTTCTTCATTTTCCTGAAGATTTTGTTCTGACGTGCTGGTGATGTTGGGGGGGAGGCGCATTTTCCAGAGGGTCCGCTGCGGGCCCTGATCTGAAAGATCTTTGGGGATAATGTGCGGACCCCAAGCGTTCACCAGTCCCATATTGCGGACGTCGACTGGTGGATGCCGTGGGGTGCTGCCACTTGGGTATCGGAGGTCTTGGTTTGCTCGTCCCGGGGCCTGCCCTCATTAGGCCGAAGGTTTTTGATGCTTCCTGCATCTCCTTCAGTTGTTATTGAAATCTTTCCCAAATGGCAGCGCGTCCGTCTCCGCAGCTGGGGCTTTACACAAGCCAGCAAATTTGGGATTGAGGGCAGGTCTTATGTTTCCCTCCGGAGATTGTTGATCTCAAATTGTGTGGTACACATTAATGCCAGCACATCCTGCTGGCAGGTATCCATCTCCGTGGTCTCCACGGAACGAGCAAAGGCTGTGATGGCTGACGTCAGGAGCCTTAGGATCCGCTGTAGCTTGAGTTCTTGGGTCTGGATGTGTGACCCACATGCCCCCAGATTTGGCTGTTGACACTTTTTACTTTGAGGGCCTCACCGTTTTCTGGTGCTGTGTTGTTTCAGCACCTCAGCGAGCACCTTTTCCAGTAATGGTTGATGCTGGCCGCCATTCTTGGTTCCAGCGGTGCTCCAGCCCGTGGGGTTGCTACAAGCGGTCCATCACACCCAACAGCTCTTCATGTTCCTGCACCCCTGGCATACTCCCGAATTCGTCCGCCTGCCCCTGTTCCAGACCAGCCCAGCCCTGGTCACCAATGCTAGCCTCCAGTAATGAGGGAGCAAAGGGCAGTGCATGAGGCACTGTGGAGGGGGTGCCTGACCTCCCTCCGCGAGAGCGCTCTTTCTGCGCATCTCGCTGGAGCTGCTCCAATTGCTGTTGGATGCAGCTCAGGCGGCTGTCTCTCCTCCATTTAGGTGGAGACATGTCCCCGTCCGACGAATCGGACGCCACCGGCCGGATGCCTGTTCGGATGGCTAGACATCCAGCCCGCAGTTCAGGCACTAGCGGGACTGGGCTCGGCGCGGTGATGGGGATAGCGGGGCGCCCGGTTATTGTTCCTACCGCCTGTTGCTGCCCCCCCTGCAATGGAACGCTCCTCCGCTGGAGTCGAGCGGGGGACAGGTTCTTCTGGAGCTTTTGCCTTGTAGTAGCGAGAGCGTCCCTCAAGGAGTGCGTCTCGCAGGCACTGCTCCGTGAGCCACTCCAGCGGCTCAGGCGGCTCTCTCTCCCCCCCGTGCGGGTGGAGAGACGTCCCGTCCGACATCGGGAACACCTGCCGGATGCCTCTCGAGTGGCTATGCGTCCAGCCCGCTGCTTCAGGTACTAGCGGGCTGGCCTTGGCACGGTGTCGGGGAATTACGGAACACCGGGTAACGCTCCTACTGCCTGTTGCTGCCCCCCTCCCCAACGGGAAAACGGGGGACAGTTTTGTTCCAGAGCCTTTTTCTCTGCCTGTAAAACACAAGCAGAAAAAGGCTCACCTGTAAAAGAAAACCCGACCTCAGGGTACTCACCTGACGGTCCGGTTCATGCTGTAATGAGAGTGCCTAGCTCCCGTTGCAAGCCGCTGTTGCACTGCTGGCGTAATGCCGCGCCTGCGCACTGAGCGGGTTCTTCACGTAGTCACCCACGTGACTCCGAAGTAAAATCAAGAGTCACAATTTTAGGATTTGGGGCAGTTAAGACATTTAGAACTGAGAAGAGGGGAGATTTCTACATTCCTGATGAATTTCTGAAATTCCTTGCACAGAACGTAGTGGAGACCACACTGTTGAATATATTTAAGGAGGTAGACAGATCTCCCGACACAGGACATCAAGTGGCATGGGAAGAAATATGTTATAGATCAGCCACAATCATAAGACATAGGAGCAGAATTAGGCCATTTTGCATTTCGAGTCTGCATCAACATTAAATCATGGCTGATCTAGTTTTCAACCCCTCTCAACCCCATTCTCCTGCCACCTTCCTGTAATCTTTGACACTCTTACCAATGAAGATCCCATCAATCCCTGCTTTAAAAATAGACAAAGTTAGCCTTTACAGCCATCTATAGCAATGAGTTCCACAGATTCCCAATGAGTTCCACAGATTCACCACCCTCTGGCTAAAGCAATTCCCCCTTAGTCTCCATTCTAAAGATTCATCCTTTTATTCTGAGGCTGTGACCTCTGGTCCTAGACTCTCCCACTAGTGAAAACATCCTCTCCACATTCACTCTAGCTAATCATGTTTTGACTGACCCTATTTGAAGGGTCGAATGACCCACTGTTCCAACTATTTTCTGTTGCTATATCAGTGGCAGAGTTGCCAAGATCAGGACGAAGTTGGAAATAAACTTCGTAAAGAGTAACAGACTATCAGAACTTGTGAATCTACATATATCATCAATGATGAGACCTGCAATAAAATTTTGTATGTTTTTATTTCAACAAATAAATAACTTTAAAATATTTTTTTAATAATGATTTTATTTACTGAGATGTATTTTGATTACTCCATCCAAGATCACGCTAAAAATTCATAACCTCAGTTTCACAGACTTATAGAAGAGTGAATCTGTGTTAACGGAGCCATAGAAATATAAAGTCATTAAGTTTTCTCAATGATTAGGACGTAGTTGTGTATTTTTCACAAATATAACAGAAATATACCAGAACTCAAATGCATCTGTGCAATATAGTTTGATAAATTAGTGTACTATCTTTCATTAATTATTAATGCATTAAATTTTAGATATTTTTTGATTTAGATCACAATGTTCGTCAGCTTGATTTGAGAATTAAGGGACAGAAGTTTAGGGGTAACATGAGGGGGAACTTCTTTACTCAGAGAGTGGTAGCTGTGTGGAATGAGCTCCCAGTGGAAGTGGTGGAGGCAAGTTCGATTTTATCATTTAAAAATAAATTGGATAGGTTTATGGACGGGAAAGGAATGGAGGGTTATGGTCTGAGTGCAGGTAGATGGGACTAGGTGAGAATAAGTGTTCGGCACGGACTAGAAGGGCCGAGATGGCCTGTTTCTGTGCTGTAATTGTTATATGGTTATATGGTTATTAGCTGGACTCATCTACGAGAAAAAACAAAGAAAATCTGACAGTAAATAGTAATAATTTCAGGCATTTTTCTAATACCTTTTACATGTTTGACTTAAAAGCTAACTTTCACTGCGTAATCTATATACTGAAACTTTGCATGCTACATAAAATTACTGAGTTAGCATTATGGCTACAAATTTATTTTTTAAGAATTTAAATTGTAGAAAAACAAAGATAGATCGGCTGTTTGGAAAATCACATGCACTTTAACTTTCAGTTATATTACTATTGGTTTTCTAGGTCCAATATGATCAATGTAATGAGATTTGAGTCTTTTTATCTGAACCTTTATACGTGCTTTAGTACAATGCAAGTAATCTAAGAAAGGTCACTGAACACTGGTGGAGAAACAGAAATATCTCATTAAAGTCATTGATCAGATTAAAGTGTAGATAAATGTTTTCTCAGTAGCTGGCGATTAGTAGCAGCAACTAACATTGATTTTCAATGATAGGTGGATAAAACAAAATTGTATAAATAATTGCAGATTCTGCTGTTTAGTTCTCTAATGTTTTCTTGATTACATAAAAGAAAAATAAATGAATATCCGGGACATGCTCTAATTTCACCAGTGGAGCATTTTGATACGCCAATGTCACAAGAGGACATTTAGATTAATTTCCCACAGAAGCTACGCAGAATCATGCTGTAAATCCAGTTGAGGCTCTATGGTGAAGCACAACAAACTCTTATTCACTTCTATCTTTGAATGATCCATTTTTGAATCTCTCCCAGTGAACTAAATCAAACCCAGCCAAAGCACAACCAGCAACCTCTATGGCAGTGGACATTATGTGTTCTGATTTCCCTCAACGTCTCTGCAGTCATTGACATGATCAATTACACCAGCCTCCTCCAACACCTTGAGCAACTGGGTATCTGGGTGCATGCACGAGTGGTTTTAGACTCCAAGGGAGCCTGGCCGGAAGGGCTGCAGAATTTTGCAGTGGCAGCTTCAAGGGTAAAACTAATATTTCCCCAAATATTCAGCCTTTGACCCTCCAATTCTACATCCATTTGGCAAACAATGTCACATTGGATTAACTTCTATATTCTGCTCTGTTGTCCTCCTCCCCAACTTCTGTCCCTCCTCTAGTGTTCAACCTGTTCAACAGAAGATTTAGAAGATTGAGGGGGGATCTTATATAAGCTTACAAAATTCTTAAGGGGTTGGACAGGCTAGATGCAGGAAGATTGTTCCCGATGTTGGGGAAGTCCAGAACAACGGGTCACAGTTTAAGGATAAGGAGGAAATCTTTTAGGACCGAGATGAGAAAAACATTTTTCACACAGAGAGTGGTGAATCTCTGGAATTCTCTTCCACAGAAGGTAGTTGAGGCCAGTTCATTGGCTATATTTAAGAGGGAGTTAGATGTGGGTATGGGGAGAAGGCAGGTACAGGATACTGAGTTGGATGATCAGCCATGATCATATTGAATGGCGGTGCAGGCTCGAAGGGCCGAAGGGCCTACTCCTGCACCTATTTTCTATGTTTCTATGTTTCTAACAGCTATTATATAACTACCACCTACAGATAAACATGGGAAGATCAAAACCATGATTTCTTGCTTTGATGCAAATTCCATTCCTGAAATCCTCATTCATGCAGTAATCACATAGAGCATTGATTATTCCAGTGCTCCCCTGGCTATCAGTGCTCCTGTTAGAAAAACTTGAGTTTTTAAAAACTTCAATCACCTTATTGAATCAGGCTGATGAACACTACATACTCCAACTAAACTCTGAACTATAAACTGCCTTGATTGCACTAGGGAGTTGGGGGCATTATTTTGTCTTTGTATTATACTGTTTGTCTTTATATATTGAACTTCTTTTTATTGTTTATTATAGTGTCTACTGGGTACTATGTTTACATTAATGTCACGCTGCGAGAAGTAGGAATCTCTTGTTCTGTTGCAGGACATATGAAAATAAAACACTCCTTCCTGCCTCTTGAGTCTCATGGCATAACTGGTATTTTTCTTTCTCTTTACCTCCATCTACTGCTTGCTGTTTCCCAAGTGCCTCCAAGTTCCCACCCTAGCATTGCCATTGGATCATTCATCACTTACACCAAAAATTCCTTTAATCCAGCAACTGCCCCTGCGTTCCCCACAATAATCTCCCAATTTCTCCAGCTGCAGGTCTTTGCACATTCTCCCTTTCTATTAGGCATCTACAATGGAATGGATAATGGATTCCACAGTCACCTCATCTCCTCCTTCCAAAATGACACTCATTGAAACGCTCATCAAAAATTCATTCATCTCCCATTCTTCATCCACTTGACACATAATGCCATAATGGGTTAGACAAAACTGCAGATGCTGGTTTACAAAAAAGGACACAAAGTGCTGGAGCAAATCTGTGGCTCAGGCAGCATCTCAGGGGAGCATGGAAAGGTGACTTTTCGGGTCAGGTCCCTTCTTTAGCCTGACGTGAAACTTCACATATCCGTGTTCTCCAGTGATGTTCCCTGACCCGCTGAGTTACCCCAACACCACATTGAACATATTTAACTGTTTTCCTTCCCACCAATGCCATTGTTATTTCTATATCCAACATCTTCTGTTATATATTTGTTTTATACACAGTGGACCACTCTTGCCAATTTCTCCTGCTTTGTCTCAGCAGCCCTCTTCCGATGGATTTTGAATGGTGGTGCCCTCATGTATAATATATGCAAAAAGAATTTCACTGTGCAGTTGCATATGTGACAAATAAAGCACGATTGTCTTTTGACCATTGATGTCCTTGGTGAAGTAAGTACCTGTGTGGGTTCTCTGTGTTAGAGTTTGGAATATAAATGCAAGCTCTTGTTGCTGTTTTAGAAGTAGAAAATATCATCAGCGATTGAGGCTCTGTGGATGACTGTGATATAAACCTAGATAGACACAAAAAGCTGGAGTAACTCAGCATCTCTGGAGAGAAGGAATGGGTGACATTTTGGGTTGAGACCCTTTCTTCAGATGCTGCCTGTCCCGCTGAGTTACTCCAGCTTTTTGTGCCTATCTTCGGTTTAAACCTGCTTCTGCAGTTCCTCCCTTCAAATAAAGCTAGATGTTTGAATCAAATGAATGGCAGGAATTGCCAGCAGCTGTCATTTTTATTTCCACACTGTGTGGCGTCTAAGATAGAATCGTTCATCAAAATTCTGAATAGTATACAATGATTACAGCTCGCATCCCATTGATCAGTGGTTTACCCTTGGTGCCTGATGTAACTGGGAGGTGCTAATTTCAAGATCATGCGTGCCAAACTACAGACAGGAAAATCTTTGTTTTTAATGATAGTTCATCTATTAGAGATAACATTGAAAGTAATACATATAACAGTACAGCACAAGTTCAAACCCCATGGCCCACAATATCCGTGCTGGACATGATACCATGTTAAACTGACCTCCTCTACCTGCCTGTGGTCTTATCTGTTTATTCCTTGCATATCCACGTACTATCTAAAAGTCTCCTAAATGCCATTATCATATCTGCCTCCATCACTATCCTGAAAGCGTTATCCGTTTATCCACCACAGTGTAAAAGAAGTAGCCCCACCCCCATACACTTCCTCTATACTTTATACTTTGCTCCTCTCATCTTTGATGGGAATAAAAAGATGGATGGAAATATTGAAATGAGAAGCTGGTGTCAGCAATACATTTACCCTGCACCGTCACCTCTGGTATATCCCAAGGACTGTTCATTCATTTCTTCCTGGAATAACTGTACTTCATTGGCTGTAGATAGACACAAAATGTTGGAGTAACTCAGTGGGTCAGGCAGCATCTCTGGACAAAAGAAATAGGTGGTGTTCCAGGTCGGAACCCTTCTTCCAGCATTTACTCCAGCCTTACTCCAGCATTTTAACATAGAAACATAGAAAATAGGTGCAGGAGTAGGCCATTCCGCCCTTCGAACCAGCACCACCATTCAATATGATCATGGCTGATCATACAAAATCAGTACCCCGTTCCTGCTTTTTCCCCATATCCCTTGATTCTGTTAACCCTAAGAGTGAAATCTAATAGCCCTGTCCCACGGTACGAGTTCATTCCAAGAGCTCTCCCGAGATTTAAAAAAATCAAACTCGTGGTAAGCACAGAGAATGAACGTAGTGGGTACGTCGGAGCTTGGGGACGTCTCTTAGCGCTAACGGTAGGTATTCGGGAAGACTCGCTAACGGCAGGTAAGCACGGGAAGACTTGTGAAGATTTTTCAACATGATGAAAAATGTCCACGAGAGCCCCGAGTACCGACGAGTGGCCATTACCGTAAATCTCCAAGTTCGAATCAGGGCAAACTCTGGAGAATTCTTGGAATGAACTTGTACCGTGGGGCAGGGGTTTAACTCTCTTTTGAAAACATCCCGTGAATTGGCCTCCACTGCCTTCTGTGGCAGAGAATTCCACAGATTCATAACTCTCTAGGTGAAAAAGTTTTTCCTTATCTCAGGCCTAAATGGCCTACCCCTTATTCTTAAACTGTGACCCCTGGTGCTGGATTCCCCCAACATCGGGAACATTTTTCCTGTATCTAGCCCGTCCAATCCCTTAAGAATGTTATATGTTTCTATAAGGTTCCCTCTCATTCTTCTAAATTCCAGTAAACACAAGCCCAGTCGACCCATTCTTTCATCATATGTCAAGTTCAAGTTCACATTTATTGTCATGTGCACCAATTAAGGTAGAGTGATATTTGAGTTACCATGCAGCCATACTAGTAAAGAGAACACAATACACATTAGAATTTAACATAAACATCCACCACAGTGGAATCAGCATTCTTCACTGTGATGGAAGGCAATAAAGTTCAGATATCTTCCTCCTTTGTTCATCCGTGGTCGGGGCCTTGAACCCATCACAGTCGCCACCATAGATGTTCAGGCTCTCTCGTATGGATAATCAAAACTCCGACACCGGAACGGATCGAAACACATTCCGCGAGTTCCCGAATCGGCCGCTTCTTACCGGAGACCCCGGCCTCAAGATGTTAAAGTCAACAGGCACCCGCGGTCGGAGCTCCAACACTGGCGCTTCTCGGCAAAGGATGCCATCACCCGCTCCGCGATGGTAAGTCTGCCGTGCCTGCTGCTTGAAGCCCTGGGCCTGTCTTCGGTCTGGAGAGACCGCACCAATCCAGTTGTTAGGCCGCAAGGGCGGTCGCATCTCCATCAAGATAAGTGACTGGAAACGGTTTCCCCCAACGCCCCCCCCTCCCCCCACCCCCCACATCAAACCTACCGAGAGACATTAAAACATCCATTTAGACACACCAAAAAGAACATAAAAGTTTTTTTAAAACACACAAGCTGCTGGCGAGGCTGCCGTCAGTCCTGCCATCCCAGGAATTAACCTGGTGAACATACGCTGCACTACCTCAATAGCAAGAATTTAATGTCTATCTTCAGTATAAACCAGCATCTGCAATTCCTTCCTACTTGGCTGCGGCATGCAGTAATAAAGCAAACATACTGAAACTGGCAGTGTTAACTCGACATGATGGAAAACTGCTCGTAAACAAAGAGCCAACATACCTCCGTGTCCAATCAATTCAAGTATTCCTTTCTTCACAAAGAACGATCTTGAATTCATAACACAAAAACAGGTTGTTTGTAACAATTAGTCTAAGTAGAAGTTGCTCTTTCATGACGCCAACCACGTGCTTGCCTGGTCTTAGCTTTTTATAGTAGCTAATGCATTATAAGGAACAGTCATGTAATGATTATATTACTAGACTCGAGGGCCATCACCTAATGTGAGTGAAATACCACAGCAGCAATTTGAAAATGAATCTCGCAATAAAATTCTTGAAATAAAAAGCTGGTATCAGTGATACGCTTAGCTGCACTGTTACGTCTGATGTATCCTAAGGTTACCTCTGGTGTATCCCATTTCTTCCTATTTCTCATTTGCACGCTGGCACTTGGTGACATCATGATGAAATGTCTGTGCACTAATGACGGTCAGCTCTATCTCCACACCACTTCTCTGCTTTGTCTAAATTGGCAAACCAAAATAGGATGGTAAATCAGCTGACATTTCCACCAGCCGGGTATAGGGAAGGTCAAAGCCACCTTCTGTGGTCCCCAGGGCAAACTCCATTCCCTAGCTGAAGATTCCATCCCTATCCCTGGCACATATCTAGAGTGGAACCATTTGCAACCTTGTGATGATCTTCTGCCCATGTAGCTGTGCTGTAACAATTGCCTAAATCCATCTCTTTAACACTGACATGTCTGACTGCCTTTGCCTTAGATACTCTGTTGCAGAAACCAATATCCATATCTTTGTTACCTCTAGCCTTGTCCATTCTTGTTCTTCCAGCCTCGTATGACTGTGAATTTGAAGTGGTCCAAATTGCTGATTTCTCTGTCCTACCTGCACCTACTAATGTTTCCCATTCCTTCTGTGTTTGATGACTGAAAGCCATGCTTCTGGTTTTATAATTGTCACGCTTGATTTCCAATCCCTCCCTGGATCCAACTCTCCCTATCTCTGTAATCTTCCTTGCCTTGAATCCTTCTGAGATATCTCTGCCAACTCCAGTTGTAGCCATTTAATCGTCTGTAAATGTAATTGGTCCACAGTTCGTGCCCAATCCTTTGCTGTTAAAGGCTGAATTTCTAGAACTCTCTCCCTCAATCTTTACACTTATTTCCTTTAAAATTATCTTTAAAACTAAGCCTTTGGTTATCAATCTCCAATGCTTGATGTCAGGATTTTATTGATAATGCTCCTGGGAAGCAATTCAGACTATTTTGCTTCATTTAAAGACGCGATATCTATGCAAGATAATGTTGATGCCACATTCTCATCAAGAGAAATCATCAGGTCCTACTACTCTGAGTCATTTCTATATCATTTTACACAACACATCTTGCGCATTCTAATGAAAAGACACGCTGGAAACACCTTCAGGAACCATTTCAACATTGTTGCAATGCAACGCACGGCTACAGACTCCAACATCACAAGAAAGAGCCTGGAAGCTCTTGCCATCTGACACAGGACAGATTCCGAGACTTGCCTCCGACCTGCCACAGAGGTTCCCTCGATGGTCCAAATTGATAGGATAACGTCTTTTTTATCTCTTGAGATGCAGAGAAGCTAGTTCAGGGGGAATATTTATCACTGGTATTCAATATTTAACGCATTTGATAAAATCAGTTATAGTTGCACTCTGGGACAGAATGTGTCATTAGGACAGAATGTGTGGCAGACTGTGCTGCAGGCAGTTAATATCCTTTTGCACATTTAGCATTGATAGCCAAAGGGGAATTTCACCCCCTGCCTCCATGTGTTTGTCAGTTTTAGTTTAGATGGACACCTTTGTATTCCTTCCCCTTTCTTTCCTGCTGGCTTTTCTTTCTTTCTCAGCAGGTGTGATGTGATAGAACATTTTTTTTCCGCGTCACATCACTAAGTGCATTTGTGCATGTTATCACCTAAGACCCACAATCACAATATTAAATGGTCTTTTGAGGGTCACTGGCAGAACCGGGAGCACACTTACATTGTTTTGTCAGTCACATTTTGGGGAAATAACTGGTGAAGCTCTGAATCTGTTTGAAACAAAAGGCAAGCAAAGTGATTTTTTAAATATAAAATAAGCTTAGGAATTATACCATTTAGCCATGGAAAAATTGTGCAAAATGATTAGCATATAGAGTGTTTTCACAATAGACAATAGGTGCAGGAGTAGGCCATTCAGCCGTTCGAGACATCACCGCCATTCAATGTGATCATGGCTGATCATCCACAATCAATACCCCGTTCCTGCCTTCTCCCCATATCCCCTGACTCCGCTATCTTCAAGAGCCCTATCTAGCTCTCTCTTGAAAGTATCCAGAGAACTGGCCACCGCCCTCTGAGGCAGAGAATTCCACAGACTCACAGCTCTCTGTGTGAAAAAGTGTTTCCTCATCTCTGTTCTAAATGGCTTACCCCTTATTCTTAAACTGTGGCCCCTGGTTCTGGACTCCCCCAAGATCGGTAACATGTTTCCTGCCTCCAGCGTGTCCAAAAGTTATATGTCTCATCTCATCCTAAATTCCAGAGTATACAAGCCCAGCCACTCCATTCTCTCAGCATGACAGTCCTGCCATCCCAGGAATTAACCTTGTGAATCTACGCTGCACTCCCTCAATAGCAAGAATGTCCCTCAAATTTGGAGACCAAAACTGCACCTTTAAGAAATATGCATTCCATCAATGGTGTGACATTGGAAACTTTGTTGTATCAGCCACTGTTGTTCAGTGAGTGTTGTTTGCCTATAATAAGGGATGTGTGGGTGGAAATGCTATCCTCTAGCTTGACTTGCTGAACAATAATGTAGAAGAACCTACTGACGTTCCATCGGTGATAGCTTTGGGATCTTGCTGTGGAGAAAATGGCAAGGAAGTAATCAAGGTGAGCAAAAAAGGAGGCCTCCAGGTATAGCAGCAATAACTCCAGGCAGCAGACATGCGGTTAGCTGGAGAGGTATGACAGGTCGCAACCATTCATTCTGTACATGGCATGGGTGCCAGTGTACCTCAGAGCAATTGATAATTTCAATATCCCAGGGAAGGACAGAGAGCAGAACAGCAAAGCTGTATGTGAAAGGAAAGAAGGCAATAGCAACCCTAGGTGTAGGGCCAGAGAAATGTAAAAATGAACAAGTTTGTTAAAGCCACAAACCATAGATGATGTTTCTTACATTGACACTGAAAGAACTTTGAAGGCATATATTAATCCAGCCATTTTGGAGATTTCCAGGAGTTATATTTGGAACATGCGGCCAGGAGAAACAGTTCATGACCACGTTCTTATGAAAGGTCATCGATACAAAACATTAATTCTATTTTTCTCTCCAGGAACTCAGGTTCAATTCTGACCTCAGTTGCTGTCTGTGTGGAGTTTGCACATTATGTCCTTAGCAGTGTGGGTTCTCTTTACATGCTTTGGTTTCCTCCCAAATTTCAAACACATGTAAGTTTAGGGTCAGTGCAAACTCAGTGGGCCGAAGGGCCTTTTCCATGCTCCATCTCTCTATAACTATAACCATGACACCTGTATAAACGGTGTGGAGCTAAGCTTAGCAATGAGCCTGCTTCTCTCTTTTGCAGCTTTCTCTTTTCTGTTTTTCGTTCACATTTTCAGCATCTGGAGTTTTGGGATTTACTGCCTGAGAAAATATCAGCCTATGAAAGCAGGTATTGTGGAACTGCTGTGGGTAGGTGTCATTTAAATAGATAAAATACCTTGTGAGTCATTGTGGCACAGCTGGTGGAACCCCTGTGACCCAGCTTCAATCCTGTCCTTTGTTGCTGTTTGCATGGAGCCTGCACGTTCTCCCTGTGACTCGGTGTGCTTTGAGTTTATCCTGAGTGCTTGCAGCTTCCTCCAGTCCCACAAACTGAAGGTGTGCAAGTTGGCTAATTGGCCATTGTAAATCGGTCCTTGTGCATTGGTGAGTGGTAGAGTCCAGAAGGTTTGATGGGGAGATGGGAGAATGAAATGGGGTTAGTGTAGGATTATTGTAAATGTGTTGTTGATGGTCAACCTAGTCTGATTGGGTTAAAGGGCTTGATTTCTTCCTCTCTATACAGTGGCTTTCCCTCGGAATCCCTTACAAGCATGGCATTAACCTGGCCCTCCATCTCACAAATGATCAACCAATTCTCCTCTTCCTGTTCTAGTCCAAGTGTTTCACATCCATTGACAATTTCAGCATCCTATAAACCAGACCAGTGAACCAGACATTTTTCTCCATATCGTCAATAATGTCAGAGCAAGCAAGAGAAAGGTCTTACAGCATGTTAAGTAAGTAAGTAAGTTTATTCCGGAGGAGGCGCTGTCCTGAACGGCTGCCTGTCCTGCAGCTGTCCGTTTTTTCCCCTTCTTTTTTATTATTTTTAGTTCGTTAAATGTATAGTCAGGGGGCCTAAATCTTTTATGTGTGGGGGGTGGTGGGGGGGAAGGGGGAAACTGCTTTTCTAAGTCCCTACCTGGTCTGAGGGGTTGCCTTCCTCCGAGCAGCGACTTCGACCTGTCCTCGCGGCCTACCAGCGGGTCCTGGAGCGACGTTTCCCTGAGGACCTGGCCAGAACATCGGCGGCGGCGGCGGCGCGGAACGTCGGCTTTGGCGGCGGCACAGCGCTGGAGCGCTATTGCGGAGCGGGCGATGCCTTTCCTGGGTCGCCGCGCTGGAACTCCGGTATGCTGGGACCGCCGAGGAAAACATCTTGGAGCCGCGGTTCTGCGGAGCGGCCAGCTGCGGCGTTTGAACTAACATCTCGCCGAGATCACCAGTGTGCGGAGCTCCGTCTGGCGTGGTCTGTTGGCTTGGAAGCCGCAGGCTCCGGTGGGAAGGCGGCCGTTCCTGGCACCCCAAGCTGCTGAGGGTTCTCCCGACGCCGGAGTACCATCACCCGGCGAGAACATCGGGCGCCGAGGCGGCGACTGTGGAGGCCTCAATAGGCCCGACTATGGGTGGACAAGAGGATGGGGACTGGACTTTGTGCCTTCCCCCACAGTGGGAATCACTGTGGGGGATGTTTTGGTGTTGAATTTCTTTGAATACTGTGTTGTATTTTTATTAGTGTGCTGCATGGACATCAGAATTTCCCCTGAATAAGGGGATTAATAAAGTATTTATCTATCTATCTATCTATCTATTGGCCAAGTATTCACATACAAGGAATTTGCCTTGGTGCTCCACCCACAAGTAACAACATACAGTGATGGTCACGAATGACTCAGAAAACACTAAACATTAATAATAATAAAACATTCATGATAAAACACCATTGATCAAGCATGTGAACCAACAAAATACTAGATCAAAGGGAGGCTACAGATTTTTGGCTGTTGAGTAGAGCAACTACCCGTGGATAAAAACTGTTTTTATTTCTGGCTGTGGCAGCTTTGACAGTCCGGAGTCGCCTTCCAGAGGGAAGTGATTCAAAGAGTTTGTGGCCAGGGTGAGAGGGGTCAGAGATAATCTTGCCTGCTCGCTTCCTGGCCCTTCCAGTGTACAGTTCATCAATGGAGGGAAGGTTGCAGCCAGTAACCTTCTCTGCCGTTTAAGAAGGAACTGCAGATGCTGGAAAATCGAAGGTAGACAAAAGTGCTGGAGAAACTCAGCGGGTGCAGCAGCATCTATGGAGCGAAGGAAATAGGCAATGTTTCGGGCCGAAATTCTTCTTCAGACTGAAGAAGGATTTCGGCCAGAAACGTTGCCTATTTCCTTTGCTTCATAGATGCTGCTGCACCCGCTGAGTTTCTCCAGCACTTTTGTCTACTAACCTTCTCTGCTGATCGGACGATTCGCTGCTGTCTCCAGGTGTCGTGCTTGGTGGCTGAGCCAAACCAGACCATGATGGAGAAGGTGAGAACAGACTCTACAATGGCTGTGTAGAATTGGACCATCATTGCCTGTGGCAGATTGTGCTTCCTCAGCTGCCGTAGGAAGTACATCCTCTGTTGTGCCTTTTTGACTGGGGAGTCGATGGTAGCCCCCCAGTTAAGGTCCTTGGAGACGATGGTTCCCAGGAACTTAAAACACTCCACAGATGTGACTGTGGTGTTGTTGATGGTGAGTGGGGTGAGGAGAGGGGGAGCTTTCCTAAAGTCTACAATCAAATCCACTGTCTTAAGAGCATTGAGCTCCAGGTTGTTGCAACAGCACCAGGACGCCAGCTGTGACACTTCCTGTCTGTAGGTAGATTCCTCCCCATCCTGGATCAGTCCTATCAGGGTTGTGTCATCCGCAAGTATTCAAGAACTGTTCTATTACACACAAGGCCTTGAACCATGTATGCAATGCAATTTTGCAGCTGTGTTCTTCCTCACAAAACAAGGATTTACCCATTGCAAACACTTCAACATATCTTTCAGGTGCTGAATAATTGCTAGACCGGGAAATATAAAGTGCAGTGATGATTTTCTGCACTAAAATTAGTTTGTTTTTTCGGCTAAATGGTATAATTTCTAAGCTTATTTTATATTTTTTAAATCACTTTGCTTGCATTTGTTTCAAACAGAACCAGTTATTTCCCCGAAATGTGACTGACAAAACAATGTAAGTGTGCTGCCGAAGAAGGGTTTTGGCCCGAAACGTCGCCTATTTCCTTCGCTCCATAGATGCTGCTGCACCCGCTGAGTTTCTCCAGCATTTTTGTGTACCTAAGTGTGCTGCCGGTTCTGCCAGTGACCCTCAAAAGACCATTTATTATTGTAACACCAATAAATAGAACTGATAGATATCAAATGTGCTTCAGCTGCTGTGATTCTCCATATAAGAGCTGTCAGGGCAATATGTAACATCAAACCATCACTCAATATCAGACTGCATCTCCTTCTTCCAAGAAAAAATTTCAATGGCACTTCAAATTGCATGCTGATGCAGAGTAATTAGATTCAGTTACCTGAGGCAATGGTTTGCTATTCACTTGCCTTTCATTGCCTGTGGCCTGCAATCTTATTCATGTGTTAAGCAGCACAAAGGAAAACACAGAAGTGTGTTGTATTTTGATTGACAATGACAGGTCATCTGCTTCATTTGTACCCAGTAGACCCTGTCAAACTAAACCTCACTTTAATGTATTTTTTTCTCCTTGGCCTAGTTACTGATCTAACACCTTCAATTTCTGTTACAAGATTGAAATTGATAAGGTTTTGCTCAACAGAAGAAGGGTGAATAAATGGGACTAAAATTCTGTGCAGCCATATGACAATTAATTGTGATCCTTGCAATTGCTCTAAAATGCCCCCACCAGTGTGTTTAGGCTGGGACATCAATTTCCCTCTCCCTTTTTTTGAACAAAGATTTAATAGTTACAGTATGTATAGGAAGGAACTGCAGATGCTGTTTTACACAAAATTGCTGGAGTAACTCAGCGGGACAGGCAGCATTTCTGGAGAGAAGGAATGGGCGACCTTTCGGGTCAAGACTGGAGTCTGAAGAAGGGTCTTGACCCGAAACATCACCTATTCCCTCTCTGCAGAGATGCTGCCTTTCCTGCTGAGTTAGTCCAGCACTTCGTGCCTATCTAATATTTACAATATGTACTTTGGTTTTCTTATCTCATTCCCAGATCAAAGGGAACTTTGATAGTGGAATTTCCACATCTCTCAACAACCTAGGAAGTATCTCTTGTGGGTAGACACAAAATGCTGGAGTAACTCAGCAGGTGAGGCAGCATCTCTGGAGAGAGGGAATGGGCGACGTTTCTGGTCGAGTCCCTTCTTCAGACTGATGTCAGTGGCAAAGATAGAATGTAGTCGGAGACAGTAAGACTGGTGGGAGAACTTGGAAGGGGAGGGGATGGAGAGAGAGGGAAAGCAAAGGCTATTTGGTTAGAGAAGTCAATGTTCACGCCACTGGGGTGTAAGCTACCCAAGCAAAATATGAGGTGCTGTTCCTCCAATTTGCGCTGGACCTCACTCTGATAATGGAGGCGACCCAGGACAGAAAGGTCAGATTGGGAATGGGAGGGGGAGTTAAAGTGCTGAGCATCCGGGAGATCAGGTAGGTTAAGGCGGACTGAGCGGAGGTGTTCAGCGAAACTATCGCCGAGCCTGCACTTGGACTCGCCGATGTACAATGTCGAGCTTGTGCTTAGTTAATGAAGTATCTCTTGTTGGCTTTTCTAATTTGAATGTTGATAACCATTGCTATACATTCTATTTTTTTGCTATTATTAATCTTTCCAATTATACGACATGTTTTGTTACTAAATGTTGGTGGCAGCTTCTTCTCGAGTGAACAAAGTCGCAAAAAAGAATAGGATAAATGTCAATACACCATAGAATGGACATCTGAAAAAACCCCACTGCTAATACTCACCAATTCAGGAAATGTTGGTGGAGAGAGGGAAACAGAGTTAACATTTTACATTCCTCAGTACTGTGAAAAGCTTGAAATGAAATAAGCATTCAATTGCAGAGAAGTGTGTGTGTGGGGGGGGGGGGGGGGGGTGTGGAGAGAACTAAAGCCAATGCCAGTTGTACGGTTAACTACACTATCAACTCTATCAACAAAAGTGGAAGGGAATCTCTGGCGGAGGATCAAGGAAGGCCAAGCAATGCTGGCTGAAAGATGATGGTGAAAGCATGACTGGAGGAGGTGCAAATAGAGGTAGATTAATGAAATCTGAAATACCAGAGTACAAAAAAAATCAAACTGTGTAAATGTGCAATGCAAGGATGGGCCAAAGGGCCTGTTTCCACGCCATGATCTCTAATCTAGAGTAAAGTGCTGCTGAAATTGGTGAGCACAGGAAGAGACAAGGGGAAAACTTTTGTGGAGGGAGATGGGAAGGTGATGGTGAAAGTATTGCACGGCAACGTTTTATAGGAAAAGTTGTCGTAGAAGACTGGACAAAACCTAGACTCAGTGACAAAAATAACTGTACAGGGCTCCAGGCAGAATAATATCCTAATTTCACCTGAATTAAAGGATACATCACTCATGATTCCATTCCCTAACATGTCTTGACATTGTCACGTCTTCCCTTTTGTCTTCTAGCCTCTCTTCCTAAAACCACTTGATTCGTGCTGCCACGGCATTATTTGTGATTTTTCATTCCGCCCCTTGACGAATATGAAAATCATACCCTCAATTCCCCATAATAGATGGTGGCTGAGCAGAACTCACTGCATGGAGCACAAAATCGTCTAGCTGGAATTCATAATATGACATGACATTAATGAACATTTAGAAAGCCAAAGCACTCATCATGGACTTGTAAAGAACAGGTCATGCTTGAATGATATAATGGATTTAATTTTTCAGCAGGCATTGGAAAATTTGCCTCGTGAAAGAAGTTTTATTAAAATTAAGGCACATAGAATACAGTCTATAAAGATACAGGGAATGCCAGTAGATAGGAAGTAAAATGTAGACAATTGAATGTTTCTTGGATTAGAATCTGTGCTGAAACTACCTGTGTTTTCTTGGGAAAGGAAATTCACACTGAAGTTTGCTAATGATACTAAGTCAAGAAATCATGCAGCCTGGAAGAAAGAATAAGAGAGGTTTCAATAAATCTTTGGTGGATCGGGAGATTGCTACAATTTATAATAGAGATATAGTTCATTCAGGGGGGAAAAAGTGATGTGAAGAAGTATACTTGGGCAGAACAGAGATTTATGCCATCATTTAGAGCAATCTGCAATGCTTTGGCTGAGAAGCTGATGGAAATGGCTACTCTGACAAGAGTTGTAAAGTATCTAGATGAGCACTTGAATCTCCAAAACATGGTAGGATTAGTATAGATGGATACTAGATGATTGGTCAAGACATAATGGGCCGACAGGTTATTTCTGTGATGTAAGACTCAATGACTTTGTTTTTAGACAATGATGAACCATACCATATTGAATATTGAAGTGGAAAATTTACACCTGCCCTTCCTTAGCATTAGTTTAGTTTTAGTTTAGAGATACAGCGCGGAAACAGGCTCTTCAGCCCACCAAGCCCATTTGTGCCGACCAATGATCCCCGCATATTAACACTATCCTACACACACGAGGGACAATTTACACGTATACTAAGGCAATTAACCAATGCGTTATGTAAATCTTTGGAGTATGGGAAGGAAACCGAAGATCTCAGAGAAAACCCATGTGGTCACGGGGAGAACATACAAACTCCGCACAGACAACACCTGTAGTCGGGATCGAACCCTGGTCTCTGGCGCTGAAAGCACTGTAAGGCAGCAACTCTACCGCTGCGCCACCATGCTGCCCTGATTAGTTTGATAATAATTGGTGAATTTTGAGGGAATGCAATAAACCAAGCAAATGTGAGGCTGTGTGTAGAAATACATACTAATTTGGCTGAAATTGTAATGTATCCTTTTTCCTTATTGAAGAATTGGCCGTTCCCTGACGGAAAATGCATTCCACCATCTGCTGCATCTGCCCCCAAGGTGAAGCTTTCCACTCTAGGGTATCTGAGATGTCCTCTTTCTCCAGGAATTGTTTCCCCCCACGACACCCCCCAGACAGAAAAGAGGTAGAGTTCACCCCATCTGCCTCCAGATCCAATACAACATTCTCTGTCACTTCTGCCAATTTCAACACGATCCCACCAAAATATTCCAGAAGTTTTAATAGGAACCCGAGGGGCAATTCTTTCACCCAAATGATGGTGTGTATATGGAATGAGTTGCCAGAGGAGGCAGTTGAGACAGGTACCAAAACTGTCTTTAAAACACAGCTTAAAAAAAAAGATATTTGGACAAGTACATGGATAGGAAAGGTTTAGACTAGAGGGAAGATAGACACAGTCTGAAGAAGGGTTCTAACCCAAAACATCACCTATTCCTTTTCACCAGAGATGCTGCCTGACCCACTGAGTTACTCTGGCATTTTTGTGTCTATCTTTGGTATAAACCAGCAGCTGCAGTTCCTTCCTACACAAGGCAAAATGAAGGGAAATGGGACTAGCTTAGATAGGGGATCTCAGTTGGCATGGACGAGCTGGGAAAAGAGCCCGTTTCCATGCTGCATGACTCTATGACTCCAAGTCTGTTTTTGTGCTCAATGTTTCAGCATCTGCAGTCTCCTGAGTCTTTTTGCCACCTGGCTTGAGTTTTTTCTGCACATTCATTCACTGCAGCATGTGGATCTTAGCCAACTAAGCTCACTGCAGCTATATTCTCCCCGCCTCTGAATAATATCATTGGTGCTTAAGTATTCCACAGGGAGTTACATTCTGTAAATGACTCGAGGTTTCTTACTGGCAAACACTAAAATAGATTGTTGTTGCTCTGTGTGTTGCTATCGAGGTTTCATGCATCAGATCTGAAATGCATCCAGTAAAGATATCAATACTCTCTACCTAACTTGGATTATTAATGACATTTATTTGCCATCACCCCCTTGCCACGCTCACAAAAAATTAATACTGCCTTTCATTTGCCTTATTGTTGTTCACATTGGAGGTAAAATCATAGAAACATGGCTCTTTAGGGCAGAGGGAAAAGCTTGTTTTTTCCAACATGTTAATTCCATCTATGCAGGTCAGGCTCATTTGATGGGGCTTTTTGAACTTAGGCTTTAAGGTACCAGTAGACTATTAGTTGTAACTGCATCTATTTATTCAAGAAACCTTCTTGGCTAAATTAGAAAATCGCAAAACAGAACAAGACTATTTCTGCAAGTAAACTCTGTTAATTTTGCCTGGTCACCCTTCACTTTCCAATTAACTTTTGGGATTCAGCTGACAACGTTTCCTCTCTCTGCTAGTTTTTGCGGCAATTAATGAGTTTAAAATAAATGTTGACTTTTTTTGCTGACATTGAGGTGAATATAACTAAAGATGTACAAATTGGAAATTCTAAGTGCATCTGGGTTTTGATGTGCTCCAAAAGCTATTCATTGTGTCAAGGGGAGAAATAATGGATAGGAAACTCAGAAGTGCGAATCTCCCATAGTACACCACGGATTTTAATTGAGAACAAGCCTACTTTTTCCATGGATTTCTTGGCTGACAGCTGGCCTGACTTAACAGGCTGGCTGTCTTCCAGGAAAGCCTGAAGACTGCAGCAGGAAAGCGGGCAGGGAAAGATCTGTGTTGGAATTCTGGATGGAGAGGTGGAGAAGGAGATGAAATGATGTTAATGAAGGGCACCCGTTGACCATTGTTGAGCTACAGTTCCATGTACCCATGAAGTACCTTGTCGTACGTAATCTGTCATAATGTGTACGTTTGCATTTGGAATATGGGGTATACAATAAATAAGACAGCTGCAACTTTACCCAACAAGTATAAACAACAACGTTTTTCCTGAGCGGTCAGCGCACATCAATCATGAATAAACTCTCAAAATGGCAGCTTTCCCAGTTTAAAGGTGTAGAATTCAAATAGAAGAGCCAATAGGTGTACGAAATTGTGAGAGGAACTTTGAACTGGAATTTCAGAGGATCTTTGACTTTGAACTGGAATTTAAAGGTCTATTCCTGTTTATTCCAAAACTAGACCTGCAACAATCTTCCCTTACTGTTTGCATAATGTCCTTCATTCACTTTGCACAACCTGTCCTTAAATGCATCAGCATTAAATATTCCAACCTCCTTACAACCTGTTTCCTGTCCTTTTATTCCAATTGTTGCCTCCACCTCCCAGTCTGTGCCTTTGTGTTCCGAGTAAGACAACATTTCACTGAAAGGAAAAGCTATAACAATGAATACTCTGAGGAGTGTCTCCCTTCTGCTCACTTTTAAAAGCTTGCAAGTGCTTTATTAATCCAATATCTAAGACTTGATGAGTTGCATTCCTAATTACTCACACTTGGTTCTTGTGACCATAATCCTTTTCGAAGTTTTCCTAACTTTTTGCAGCTCAATATATACTTAACATGCAGTGTGAACATTAGTAGGTTAACTGACTGGGGGGATATTTAGCAGCATCTCACCTCTTCTAACATATTTTGATACAGATATTATCTTGTGTTCAGTTTTGGTCAACCTGCTATAAGAAAGATGCCATTAAGCTGGAAAAAGTACAGTTAAAATTTACAAGGATGTTGCTAAGACCCGATGGCCTGAGCTGTAAGAGGAGATGCAGGCTAGGACCAAATGGGACTAATTTAGATGAGGCATCTTGGTTGGCATGGATGAGTTGTGCCAAAGGGCTCAGGCCAAAAGGCCTGTTTCTCTGCTGTATATCTCTTATGCCCGATGCCATCAATAAAGGGCATTCACCCTAACATTTGCATGCTAGTGCTCAGGGCATCCCCACAACATTGCAATTATTTCTCATATAATCTCTCTCTCATGTGATCCTCAACGCCACTCTTAAAACCTTAATGCACTCTTCAGCTATGATTTCCAAATAGAAACATAGAAAGTAGGTGCAGGAGTAGGCCATTTGGCCCATTCGGTCCTTCAATGTGATCATGACTGATCATCCACAATCCTGCCTTCTCCCCATATCCTTTGATTCCGCTAGCCCTAAGAGCTGTACCTGACTCTCTTTTGAATGAATCCAGTGAATTGTTCTCCACTGCCTTCTGAGGCAGGGAATTCTACAAATTCACAACTCTCTGGGTGAAAAAAATGTTTCTTATCTCAGTTCTAAATGGCCTACCCCATATTATTAACCGTGGCCCCTGGTTCTGGACTCCCCCAACATCGGGAACATGTTTCCTGCATCTAGCATGTCCAATCCCTTAATAATTTTATATGTTTCTATAAGATTCCCTCTCATCCTTCTAAATTCCAATGAATACAAGCCCAGTCATTCCATTCTTTCATCATATGACAGCACCGCCATCCCGGGAATTAACCTCGTGAACCTACGCTGCACTCCCTCAATGGCAAGAATGTCCCTCCTCAAATTAGGAGACCAAAACTGCACACAATACTCCAGGTGTGGTCTCACCAGGGCCCTGCACAACTGCAGAAGGACCTCTTTGCTCCTATACTCAAATCCTCTCGTTATGAAGGCCAACATGCCATTTTCAACTCCAATTTGCTGTTGGTATAATCCATTTGAAAAACATATTGTGTAAAAATCAATGTCGAGAAATCATAACGCTACTTATGTAAATGGAACATTAACTAATTTACTTGTAACTAGTTTAATACTTGCTTTCATTAGAAAATGATAAAAATGGAAGAACATGCATATGTAAAGGCCCTTCCACATATCTGGTGCAGCACTGAGGAAGTGCCACACTATTGGAAGTGTTAACCTTTGGATGTGACATATTTACTTCACTCTCAGTCGGACAACAAAAAGAAAATCGCACAATGCTATTTGAAGAAGAGCAGGTAGATTATCCTCACTGACCAGGACAGGACTTATTAATATTCAGCCAAGCTTGTTGAAGATTGAGCATTCTCCAGAGTTGAGCTATAACATGACCTCGTTGGCATCAAATCAGTGTCCGCATTGCATATTAATTGGTGCCATAATCTGCATTCAGTGCACAAATGTTAATGTACTTATTAATAATGAGACACATGCCATTAAATCGTATCCATAACACGTGCCATTCTTTGGCCTGTAAGTATTCTTGCAACATCCAAAATATGGGTACCAAATTCTTGCTATATGTCGACAATTTTCTATTTAAAAAAGAATACATTTATTGCAATGCATTCCTGTTTGATTCTTTCACTGTTTTGGTTAACTCCAATGTTGAATGTACTCCTAGAAATTTAATCATTTGACTTCCTGCATTGATCAAACCTCCCTCCATTCCCGACTCCCTCAACCATCTTTAAACAACACATCTTTAACCTCTGGGTGAAAAGATATATGCTTATGACCCCAATCTCCAATAGAAATCTTTATGCTTGCTTTGTTTTGGAGTCCCAAAATGTCACCTTCTCCTTCAATCACAGGGATATTGCTCACTCAATTATTTATTCTGTTTGAGTTGATTATAGTTGCATTCAATAAAACAACCTTTAATTTTGGGAGACCACAGTAACAATCTCGGAGTTACTATCTGCACAAAAGCAGCCTGTCCTGCTGTGCTTCTCAAGCATGTTCTGTGCTTATCTTTGATTTCCAGCATCTGGTAAACTTCAATTTTTATAACAGGAACTTGGCATACTTAAAATTTGTCTAAGCACTTGATCATTTCAAGTTTCAAATTTGCATTTAAACTGAATTGTTACACTCTATAACCTGGGACTCAGCTTATAAAAGAATCCCATCAGAGATATCATCATCTCAGCGTTACTCAATTAACATTTCTCTAAAGAGGTGGCACAGTAGTGCAGCTGGTAAAAATGCTGCCTCATTGCGCCAGAGACCCAGGTTCAATCCTGACCTTGGATGCTGTCTGTGTGGAGTTTGCACAATGACTCCAGGTTTCCTCCCACATTCCAAACCCATGCGGGTTTGCACGTTAAATGGCCTCTGTAAATTGCCCTGAGTGTGTAGGGTGTGGAGTGGAGTATAGAAAGTAGGATAACATTGAGCTAGAATGGGCGATGGTTGGTGTAGACTCAGTGGGCTGAAGGGTCTGTTTTTATGTTGTATCTTTCAATCAATAAACAAGCCCGTAATACTTTTCTAGGTGAAAAACATTGATGCAACTTTTGAGCTAAATCACACAGATAATTGATATAACGAGGATTGGAAGATTCATTCAGCAGATAAAACATGCTTTTCAACAATGGATAAAGGTCTGAGACCTCACTTTAAAACACTGAAATCAGCCAGTAATCTTACTGAATACCATGGGGTTACTCAGAAATGGAGCAATTTACTGCTGGCTAGAATAGTTAATGCTGTTGAGGCAAGCTCATCAGGAATGCAGAGAATGTGCACTTCCTTCGAAGAAGCTTCCTGAAACAAGATACAAAATGGATAGGACTTTAGGATTGGATCGCAAACTTAAAAGATTTCACAATTTGTTATGTTGATCGCTGGAATGCCCGATCTTCAGCGTGCGCTGCAACTGAAAAAATGTTTTGTTGATTTTGTGATAGTGCAAGACCCAGCCTGTTCCACTGTTCAGCAAATGGGAGTAGATTTTTTTCTATCAATACTACAGACATGGTCGAATTGATTAAAATTTCCATTAAATCACCCAGGTTATACAGGAGTGGCTTTTTAAAATGAACATGTGCAGGAATATGAAACTGCTTGGAATATTAACCTTTCACAAATGAATACAATTGTTAGGAAATTCCAATATTCAGCTGCCTGGGCTGTTAGTAACTATGGAAATATGTGCAATAGTCAGCAAGTTGCTCTGTGGTTAAAACATGAAACTGCTACTCTGGCAACTTCAAATTACATGCTATTCAGGCGAAAGGAAATGATTTCTGCTATTCATGCAAAGCAAATATTTAAATGCATCTTTCCCTCTATTTGTTAAACGTATACTGTAGAACTTTGTCATAACATCTTATCTGGTGTATCTGTTCCTCTTTTACGACCAGCAAACAAATCAATAATCAAGCTTGAGAGAATGAGCATTAATAACCTGTCCAACTTGGTATCGATTTGTACTTCGTCAATTCCAAGCATCTGAAACTTGAAATGTGTCTACTCCTGTTGTTTATGAGCTAAAGAGGCTCAGATCAGATCCATTAAGATGGCAGAAATTGTATGGTTATTTTGGGCAAGGCTCCAGAGATGTACAAGATGCTTGTGGGGAGCATTTATATTGAAACCATGGTATGTATTGAACTGCCCTGGCCTGATTAACCACATGATGACTGCATCCAGCAAAGTGGTAACAACAAACAGGATGATTTCTTTACTTGTTGAATTTTTATATGTGTGAAATGTACATGGACTGGTCGGACTGAATGTTCCACCTAAACTCAATGTGTTTTCTAAATGACGTCAGTAGGCCAATCAGAGACAAATATAGTTATCTGACATTGTGTGCAAGTTGGCATTTTAAAATGGAACAGTTATTGTTTTCCTTCTGGAGTTTACCATATAGAAACTTCGAATAAAATTTGTGCTTCTCATTTTAGAAACCTAAACATTACCAGTTGAAAGCTTTGAAAATTAAATATTTATTCCTTTCTAATTCAACAATGAAATAATGGGCTAGAACATTCTGCGGGCAGTGGGCTGTGTTTGTTAGTGCCGACAAACAACAGCTAAGTTGTTTATACTTCACTTTTGCTGAAGCGAAAGGAGACTATGGCGCAATTTTAAGAATCAATACACTGTTTTCCCCAGATCAAAATATTGTCCATATGGTTATCATGAGGTATTGTCACCTTGCAGCAATTTATCATTACTGCAAAAAGTCTGGGCCATTCAGTCTGTTATCTCCAGATCTCAAATAGATAAGTATTCTGTCTTTAAAATAAGGTCTTACCTCTTGGATATAAACACGCTATGTCTCAATGCCATTAAGCCATTACAGGAATGAGTCTCACAACCAGCTACCTTTTAATATTTAAAGACGATGATTGAATGAGAGGAAAAGGACAGGCAACATGCTCAGAGGAATGGGAGCGTGTTGAGACGTAGGGAACTGGAGTAGTTAACCTAGTTATGCACAGCAGATGAGTTGTAATATGGGAAATACAGCCGCCAATTTACATAGACTGAGCCTTCAGTGTTGGCAATATGATAATAACCAAATAATCTGTTTATGAGGGATAAAATATTGGTCAAGATTACTGTGGTGAAATTGTACCGTGGGAGCTTTTGCAACACCTAAGAGGATAAATATTGGTCTAGCATTGTATCCAAAAGTCAGCCCTGCCAACAATGCTGCACTTACTCAACACCGTACTGGAGTGTCAGCAAATATTTGTGTTCCGGTCGATAGTGGGTTAGGGATATCAACAGTTATGAAGAGAATATATGGTTTAGGTTTTTCTACCAAGGCTAGAAAATATAAACCACTGGGTAAATAAAGTAGTGTAGAATATTAAAAATGGGAAAATTATAGGAAGCCTCTTTCCAACCTTTGATAGCCAGACCCTGCTGCCACACGATATAGTATTATTTCTTACCTTGGTATCATTATTTGAGTGTGACCCTGTCATTAGAATCGTAGGGACATGGTATCATATAACATGGTATTTACATTCAGCCCAGCTCAACCACGCCTACCAGGTTGTCCACCTGAGCTATCCATTTGCTTGCATATGCTTTTATTCTCCTATCCATGTATCTGTTTACATGTCTTAAATGTTGTAGTTGTAACCACCTCCATCACTTTTTCTGGTAGCTCATTCTAAATTCCCACTAATCCGTGTGGGAAAAGTGGCCTCTGACCCCTTTAAATCTTTCTTCGCTCACTGCAAACCTATGCCCTCTAGTTTAAGACTCCTCTATCCAAGGAAAGTGACTGTGACCATTCACCTTATCTACGCTCATTGTGATTTTATATGTCTCTAAATGCATGCCCTTCAGTCTCCTTTGGAAAAAGCCACGCCTATATAGTCTCTTTTATTTAACTCATCCCTCCAGCCCAGTAATATCTTTG
The DNA here is from genome assembly GCF_010909765.2 of Amblyraja radiata. Lineage (NCBI taxonomy): Eukaryota > Metazoa > Chordata > Chondrichthyes > Rajiformes > Rajidae > Amblyraja > Amblyraja radiata. The sequence goes on from NC_045964.1 coordinate 20,483,172, forward strand.
TTAATCTTTTCTGCACCCCTTCCAACTTAATGACATCCTTCCTATAATGTGGCAACCAGAACGGCATACAGAACGGCATACAGAACGGCATACAATACTCTAAATGCTGTCTCTCTAATATCTTGTACATAACGTCCCAGCTCTTGTACTCATTGCCCTAACCAATGAAGGCAAGCGTACTGAATGCCTACTTCATCACTAGGGTCACCATTTTCAATGGACACAAGTGTTCCCCAGCTCTCTTTGTTCTAGAACACTCTCCAGCACCCTGCCATTTATTGTGCTGATTTAACTTCTCAAAAGGCAACACCGTGCATTTGTCTGCATTAAATTCCATCTGCATTGCATGGGGCTCATTTCCCCTAGATCTTGTTGTGTAACACATTTTATTGAATTGAAAGTGCAGCATAATATGTTGTTGTTATTAAGGACTAAGGAAGGTAAGAAATTCTAGAGTCATGGGGAAGTGGGGAATCTGATATCTTAAGTTCAACAAAACCATGTTCCAAGAATGTGAGAGAATATAGGATTTAGCCTATTTTGATCATAGGAGGAATGAGAAAAGGGCATTTGTAGATCAAATGATCAAGGTGTTTATCAAGTAGCGCGCAACTTTTAAGATTTCAACAATTGTGAGAGGGTTAACCATGCAGGATTAGGTGGGTGGGATACAAAGACGGAGACATGGGGCTGGTAAATGGTCGTTCCAGGTGCGACAAAGGTTCACCTGTATCTCCTCCAACCTTATCTACTGCATCCGCTGCTCTAGATGTCAGCTGATTTACATCGGGGAGACCAAGCGTAGGTTGGGCGATCGTTTCGCCGAACACCTCCGCTCAGTCCGCAATAACCTACCTGAACTCCCGGTGGCTCAGCACTTCAACTCCCCCTCCCATTCCCAATCCGACCTCTCTGTCCTGGGTCTCCTCCATTGCCAGAGTGAGCAACAGCGGAAATTGGAGGAACAGCACCTCATATTCCGTCTGGGGACCTTGCGTCCGTATGGCATTAACATTGAATTCTCCCAATTTTGCTAGCCCTTGCTGTCTCCTCCCCTTCCTTAACCCTCTAGCTGTCTCCTCCCACCCTCCCATCCGCCCGCCCTCGGGCTCCTTCTCCTCCTCCCCTTTTCCTTCTTTCTCCCACCCCCCATCAGTCTGAAGAAGGGTTTCGGCCCGAAACGTCGCCTATTTCCTTCGCTCCATAGATGCTGCTGCACCCGCTGAGTTTCCCCAGCAATTTTGTGTACCGCTGGTAAATGGGACTGGTTTTCAGGTCCAATATGGTCTTTTATTTGCCCTTTCGCTAAGAAGTTTTAGTTGATAAAATGGATGTGATTCTAGTGTAAGTAAAATGTTATCTGAAAATTCTATTAAAAAGAAGCTACAAGCGCACAACCGTGAACATTTGTGTAGAGCCAGTGTTGCTTTCAGACCTGTAATGATTTTTACCAGTTATTAACATAACTGCTGCTAATACAGTGAATCGTGCTGCACCCTCTGCCACATCATGAACCTTCCATATCAGTATATAGGGAGCAAAATAAATAGCAACATTAGAAAATAACGTACAAGATGACAGCAAATATCCAAACATAAAATGCTCCATTCTTAGAAGGTATAACGCATCCTTGTATCAACAAATTCATGTTGAGATGTGAGAGAGAAAGGGATTAACGGTTGGAACAGCCAGATCCTGCCTCCCTTTACTTGAAACACTCCATAACCAACATGCCTTTAATGAAAGCCTGCCAACTGACATCTTGGTGACAAAATCGCTCGATACTGAGTCAAGCTGGAGTATGTGTCTGGCCTACAATATAAAATCTCTACCAGCACTAATGTATTCGCCACCACTTCAAGAACATAAAGTGGAAAGTCCTTAGGTTGATTCTAAATCTTCCAGGTGAAAATCCCGTTCATCACTCTGAAAAGGGACTGATTGACAAGGACAATATATCCTCATTGCACCACCTACTGGCTCCTTCTTAATTGCAAAGCTAGCATTTGCTGCTGTTGGATACCAGGAAAAGTGCCCTGAAACCTGTTGCATGTAAACAAAATTAACTGTAGCACAATGAGAGCTGTTAGAATGTTTTGACTGGAATTTAAACAGTGTATATGATGCAACTCAGAAAGATGGGGATGCCTTCTTTATGTTCCATACCCATTGTATACAAAGCACTGGCTTGCAATTCAAAGCAACATTAAAAACTACATGACAATTATCTGCTGTATGTTTACTTTCTGTGTTTCATGAACCAGCACACCAAGATTCTTCTGAACACTAATATCTACTCGTTTCCCATAATTTAAAATGTATTTGATTTCTCTATTCGTCCTATTAAAATGAATATTTACTTATCATAATTGTCAACTTCCACCTTTTATTGGCCACTCTCTTAATCTATCAACATTTTTTGCAGAATCTACACCATGAAGAGAAACCAGATGGAAAGAATCCGTGAGCCTGTGATGGACTGGGCTGTGTTCACAACTCTCTGAGGTTTGTGTGGTCAAGAGCAGAGCAGTTGTCATACTAGGCTGAGATGCATCCTGTCAGAATACTTTCATTAGCCATACTAAGATGAATCACATGCCGTGGTTCCTAATCCAAATATTTTAACTGGAAATGAACACAAGCATAACCCACCACTGATTAAACCACATTTCTGAGGATTTGTGCATTAAAAATATACACAAATGCATCCATTGTCGGGAGTTTAATTTCTCCCTATCATGCTGAAAAATATGATAAATATGAAAAATATGATACAAGCTGAAAAATATATTTTTCACTTGCAAAAGTACTGCGGATTTATAATTTGCAGAGCCAGCTCTGGGCAGAACCAAAAAAACTGAAATGGGAAATAACCCGTTATTGATGTTTATAAGTAGTTCCAATGCATTCATAAATGTTTAAAAGAAAAAACGGTCATGAATTTTTTAGTTCTCTGTGACATTTAACAGAAATGACCTAGAAATTCCAAAACACAGCTTCATAAGCAATGGTACTGTGCTGTCGAAAGTGGGATTAAACCAGAGCAAATGTTCACACATTTCCAGGTAACTTGGCATCCACTGGGAAATTTGTCAGTTGATTATTTTGGGGTGGGATTTCTATTCTGATACATTTATTCCACTGTGAAATTCACCCAGTGCTGCAATATGTAAAATACAGAGTAGCCAACCGTTATGGACACCAATTCCCCTTAGACTGTGCTATTTATAAGGTCAATCCTCAAAACTGTATTTTCTGTCTTCACTTAGATCTGTGACCTTCCACAAAATCTAATGAAGTTGTATGTGTGCCTGAACAGCTTTCCTGTGGAGGTCAAGGTCATAGTTGCCCAATCTTTGCTTATTAAGTGCAAAAGAAACAGAGCCAAGCCTGCAATAGATGATCATGGCCAACAATCAAAGGATCACCCATGTGAATTACATTTCTGTTCGGCTCACATTTCCATATTCAATTAATTTTACAAGCCTCACCGTGTTCCCATGCAGATGGAGAAAGGAGGTCTTCCTTGATCTTATGTAATGTTACTTTTCACAAGCAAGCTTAGCCACCAAAGAGGATTCCTTGATTTCCACTACCCCCAACCCTGCCTAGATTGTACATTAAACTAATGTGCATCAAAGTCAGTCAAATTTTATTCGTCACATGCACCTGAAGGTGCAGTGAAATGAATTTGCCAGCAGCGATACGCTTAAAAAGAACACACAATACACAATAGAATTTAACACAAACATCCACCACAGCATTCTTCACTGTGGTGGAAGGCAACAAATTTAAGTCAGTCCTCCTCCTTTGTTCATCCGTGGTCAGGGCCATAAACTCTCCGTAGTCGCTGCTACGGACGGCCCGATGTACAGACCCTCTCATCGGGATGATCAAACCTCCGACGTCGGGTTGGTGAAACACACTCCGCGGCTTGGAGTGCCCACTTTCCTACCGCAGACCAAGGCTTCAGGATGTTATAGGCCGCAGGCCGGCGGTCGGAGCTCTTCTACGGCAATCCCCGGCAAGGGATCGTTGGCCAGTAAGAAAATTGAAGTTGCAACAATTCTTTCCAATGCCACGGAGATACAAAGAGTTCACCAAATTAGTGAGAAAAGGTTCATAACCCCTTCCAATGTGATATTATATGGTATAATCACCCAATAATTAATGGACTGGAATGTGAAGATCTAGACAATTGATCTGGAGACAGAAGAATGAATCACACCCATCTCATGTGTTATGATCATCTTTTTGCTATGTGGCTCATCTCACATCAGTCAGGCAGATTAACTCACACCTCATGCAGATTTGGAGATACGGGAAAAATGTTGATTAGGCCGTTTCATCATCATAAGATCATGTGGGCGGTGGGCGGCACGACTCACGTCGCAGCGGCCTCTGCAGTCCGTCTGTCTTTTTATTATTTTTTGTCTCGTTTGAATATAGTTTTTATTATTTATTTTTTTGCGTATGTGTGTGGGTATGTGTGTGGGGTGGGGGAAACCTTTAAAATCTTTTCCCTGTAAGGAGAACCCGACCTTTTCTCTGTCGGGTCTCCGTTGTCGTTGGGGCCGAGCACCGTGGAGCGGCCTCCAACCGGAACGACCTGGGGCTCCAGTCGCGGAGCTGCGGACCTACTTACCATCGTGGAGCTGGCCAAGTTTGGAGCAGGAGGAGCTGTGGTGGTGCTCGGCTGCGACCCGACCCCGGAGATTCAGAGGCTTACCGCAGTTCTGGTAGACAGTAACACCTGCTGGGAGACCGCTTTTCGGGGCTTCCGCAACGGCGACTTCTCCCGCCTGAGTTGCGGGGTTGAAGAGTGCCTGGAGCGGGGCCTTACATCATCTTTGAATGGCTTTGAATGGCCGCGGGACACTTACCATCGCCCTCCGGGGGCTTTAACTCTGACATCGGGAGGGGAATGGGGAGAGCAGGGGAGAGATAAGTCTTTGCCTTCCATCACAGCGAGGAGGAGATGCGCGGTGATGGATGTTTGCGTAAATTGTGTTGTGTCTTGGTTCTTTTTCTTGTGTGTATGACTGCAGAAACAACATTTCGTTTGAACCTCAACGAGGTTCAAATGACAAATAAATTGTATTGTATTGTATTGTATTGTATTGTATTGTATTGTATTGTATTGTATTGTATTGTATTGTATTGATAGAAGCAGAATTAGGCCATTTGGCCCATCAAGTCTACTCCGCCATTCAATCATGACTGATCTATCTCTCCCTCCTCACCCCATTCTCCTATCTTCTCCCCATAACCTCTGACACCTGTACTAATCAACAAATGTCTTGATCATATAAAGGGAAGGATGGGGGGGGGGGAAGAGAGGTCCCTGTCGCACTGGTCCTCTACATTCCCACTTCCCTGCATTTTCCTTCTCTTGCCTGGCAACATTTACTGCTGCCTCCATTGGGAAGGTTCTTTGAGTACCGACTCACTCCAGAAGCCGTTGTGACAATGAAATATATAAATCCCATCTATTATTATTAAATGACAGCACTGAGCTTGACACAGAGACCTTGGCAGATATTGCTCAGGAAGATTTTAGCATAAGAATCCATGTGCAAATCCTCAATGCTACATTTATTGTGAATTTGCCCCATTTCACTTAATTGATTCAGTAGATTGAAGTTGCTGTGAATGCTATTAACAGCCTATGTTTAGCAAAACCAACAAAGGAGATATCCAATTTTAAATCTTCTTTAATAGTGTTATTTGATTTATCTTTTGTTCTTCCTCAAACAACTATTCTTTTTACTTGCAGCAAAGTATCAGAGAATAAGTTTTCCACTTGCAGAATAATATTTAGGCAGAGGAGGTGACGTTTCAGGTCGATACCCTTCTTCAGACTGTCAGGGGAAAGGGAGACACAGATACAAAGATATGGAAGGGTAAGATGTGAAAATGAGAGATCAAAGAGGACGACAATCAAGGAAAATGTAGAATGAGTGCTTCATGATCATTGTTTGCATGTCGCAAGTTGTTCTGGGTCTGTTGTTTGACCACAGGAGATTGTTTTGTTCTTTCAAGAAACCCCATCAGGTTTGTTCGGGGCTACTGCTCTGGACCACAGGTGGACCACATCACATTGGGCAGGTTTGCTTGGGATCACTTCTGGTTCTCAGGTGGACCACCCTCACCTTGGGTAGGTTTGCTCTGGACCTCAGGTGAACCATCCTCACTTTGGGCAGGTAGACTACTCTCACTTGGGCAAGTTGGCTCTGGACCTCAGCTTGGGTAGATTTGCTCTGGACCACAGGTGGACCACATCACTTTGGACAGGTTGGCTTGGGATCACTGCTCTGGACCTCAGCTGGACCACCCTCACCTTGGACAGGTAGACTACTCTCACTTGGGCAGGTTGGTTCTGGGCCACTGCTCTGGACCACCTTCACCTTGGGCTGGTGAACCACCCTCACCTTGGGCAAGTTGGCTCTGGATCTCAGGAAGACTACCCTCACTTGGGCAGGTTGGCTCTGGGCCACTGCTCTGGACCACCCTCACATTGGGCAGGTAGACTACCCTCACCTTGGGCAGGTTGGTTCTGGACCTCAGGTGGACCACCCTCATATTGGGCAGGTAGACTACCCTGACCTTGGGCAGGTTGGCTCTGGACCACCCTGACCTTGGGCAGGTTGGCTCTGGGCCACTGCTCTGGACAACATCATCACCTTGGGCAGGTGGACCACCCTGACCTTGGGCAGGTTGGCTCTGGGCCACTGCTCTGGACCACATCACCTTGGGCAGTTGGACCACCCTGACATTGGGCAGGTTGGCTCTGGGCCACATCACCTTGGGCAGGTTGGCTCTGGACCTCAGGTAGGCTACCCTCACCTTGGGCAGGCTGGCTCTGGACCACATCACCTTGGGCAGGTTGCCCCAGGAGCTCAGGGCCGTTGCTAGGAGACCATCCTCGCCCCGCCCCCTCCTCAGGCTCGGCTCAGCTGACGATCGTCATCGGCATGCGCCATTTGGCTGTGACGCACGACTGTGCGCCGAGGTGTAGCTGACATGGCGGCGGTGGCGGCGGCGGCGGACAATAGAGGTGGGTTGTTGTGGCTCCGGGCCCCGCTCACTAGCGGTGGGTTGTTGTGGCTCCGGCCCCGCTCACTAGCGGTGGGTTGTTGTGGCTCCGGGCCCCGCTCACTAGCGGTGGGTTGTTGCGGCTCCGGGCCCCGCTCACTAGCGGTGGGTTGTTGTGGCTCCGGCCCCGCTCACTAGCGGTGGGTTGTTGTGGCTCCGGGCCCCGCTCACTAGCGGTGGGTTGTCGCGGCTCCGGGCCCCGCTCACTAGCGGTGGGTTGTCGCGGCTCCGGCCCCGCTCACTAGCGGTGGGTTGTTGTGGCTCCGGGCCCCGCTCACTAGCGGTGGGGGCAGAGGAGGCGCTGACGGAGTGGGTCATGGGACTGCAGAAGCGCTCAGCTGGGATCAGGCACCGTTTTGAGTAGGAAGCTGATGAGAGAAGAGAAAGACTAGTGTTTCTGGTCCGATTACGAAGTAACCAAGTCACTAATGATTAGTTGTGTCGGAAGGAACTGCAGATGCTGGGTGTAACCGAAGATAGACACACAGTGCTGGAGTTACTCAGCGAGACAGGCAGCATCTCTGGAGAAAAAAAAGGTCGACGTTTGGGTTCGAGACCCTTCTTCAGACTGAGAGTCAGGGAAAGGGATACGAGAGATAGAGACGGTGATAAAGGGAGATATAGGTTAAATGAATGAAAGATATGCAAAAAAGTAACGACGATCAAGGAAAGGTGGAGCCCACAATAGACCATTGTTGGCTGAGGGCTAGGTGATGACGAGTTATACGGACAATGAAACTCACCGGGACGATATTGAAACTACTACAATGTACTCGGGTGGGGGAGGGATGGATAGAGGGGGGATGCATGGGTTACTTGAAGTTAGAGAAATCGATATTCATACCGCTGGGTTGGAAACTGCCCAAGCAAAATATGCGGTGTTGTTCCTCCAATTTTTGTCTGGCCTGACTCTTGACAGTGGAGGAGGCTCAGGACAGAAAGGTCTGTGTAGGAGTGGGAAGGGGGATTAAAGTGTTTGGCAACCGGGAGATCAGGTAGGTCCAGGCGGATTGAGCGAAGGTGTTAAGTCTGCACTTGGTCCTGCTGATGTATAAGAGTCCACACCGAGTACAACGGATATAGCAGATGAGGTTGGAGGAGGTGCAAGTGATCCTCTGCTTCACCTGAAAGAACTGTTGAGGTCACTGGACAGAGTTGAGGAAGGAGGTCTTGGGACAGATCAAAGGCTCTGTTTTATTGGATAGGGGTTTGTGGAGTTTTCTGCTGATTCACTGACACTTTGGTCGTCGGTTGGCAATTCCTCGTTCGTTATGATCTTTGCAGCGGATTCGCGATTCCTTCTTTATTGAGGCCCCATTGGACTTGCCCAGAATGCTATTCACTCTCTACTTAAAAATAAAGTTTACTCCTGTTTCTTTCTTTGAGCTGCTCTTGTTCATTGGCAGCATCTGTAGACTCAAAGGGATGAGAATCATTGCGTGGGCCACGGAACCGGGTGGGCTTGGGGGGGGGGGGGGGCTACTGCCCCTTCACTTTTTTGGCAAGACATGCTTCATAACCCGAACTTATTCGGCCCGCAGGCGTATTTTTCCCTTCTGAGGACCTCCGACATCCAGAATCTCAGAACAAGCGCATAGTGAACACGACAAAACCAAAGATAGAATCATAGAAAATAGGTGCAGGAGTAGGCCATTTGGCCCTTCAATATCATGGCTGATCATCCAACTCAGTATCCTGTACCTGCCTTCTCTCCATACCCCCTGATCTGTTTAGCCACAAGGGCCACATCTAACTCCCTCTTAAATATAGCCAATGAACTAGCCTCAACCACCTTCTGTGGCAGAGAGTTCCAGAGATTCACCACTCTCTGTGTGAAAAATGCTTTTCTCATCTCGGTCCCAAAGGATTTCCCCTTTATCCTTAAACTGTGACCCCTTGTCCTGGACTTCCCCAACATCGGGAACAATCTTCCTGCATCTAGCCTGTCCAACCCCTTAAGAATTTTGTAAGTTTCTATAAGATCCCCCCTCAATCTCCTAAATTCTAGCGAGTACAAGCTGAGTCTATCCAGTCTTTCTTCATATGAAAGTCCTGACATCCCAGGAATCAGTCTGGTGAACCTTCTCTGTATTCCCTCTATGGCAAGAATGTCTTTCCTCAGATTTGGAGACCAAAACTGTACGCAATACTCCAGGTGTGGTCTCACCAAGACCCTGTACAACTGCAGTAGAACCTCCCTGCTCCTATACTCAAATCCTTTTGTTATGAATGCTAACATACCATTCGCTTTCTTCACTGCCTGCTGCGCCTGCTGCACCTGCATGCCCACTTTCAATGACTGGCGTACCATGACACCCAGGTCTCGTTGCATCTCCCCTTTTCCTAATCCTCCACCATTTAGATAATAGTCTACTTTCCTGTTTTTGCCACCAGTGGATAACCTCACATTTATCCACATTATACTGCATCTGCCATGCATTTGCCCACTCACCCAGCCTATCCAAGTCACCTTGCAGCCTCCTAGCATCCTCACAGCTAACACTGCCCCCCAGCTTCGTGTCATCCGCAAACTTGGAGTGTTGCATTCAATTCCCTCGTCCAAATCATTAATATATATTGTAAATAGCTGGGGTCCCAGCACTGAGCCTTGCGGTACCCCACTAGTCACTGCCTGCCATTCTGAAAAGGACCTGTTCACTCCTAGTTTAGACCATGTGTGGTAAAAATGACATTAGTCAATATTAGGTCTGGAGGACATTGATGCCCACTTTTGCTATTTACCATTTTGTGCTCTTCAGCAGTGATGTTTCCATGTAGCGGCAAGCTTACGTTTTGCGATACTATTATTTTGTGATATTTTAGCAAATGAATTTGGGGATTTGTTTGAACATGTTCATCTTAACTGCAAGTAAATCTCTGCTGCTTTCCAGTTTTCAGCCAACAGTAGTCGAGGGTGATTGTCTCGAAACATTTCTCAGCACTGAATGATTTTTTTAAATTTTAAAGTTGACTTTAAGAAAGCATGAATAAAGCATTTGAGAACAGACTGCAATGAATTTAGTTTAGATTAATTGATGGAAAAATATTCCTTCATTCAGTTTCCATAATAATTAAGAAATGGAGATAACTTGGTAAAAAAGTATACGGTCTTTAACTCAATAGGTTTGTGATCAATGGTGTCCCTGAGAGATCTGTGCTGGGAACTCTATTGTTTATGATTATACAAATGACTGAGATAAAAATATATTTAAGAAAGAACTACAGATGCTGGCCTATCCCTTCTCTCCATCTATGGAGAGAAGGAATAGGTGACGTTTCGGGTCGAGACCCTTCTTCAGACTGATGTCGGGGGGGGGGCGGGAAAAAGAAAGGAAGAGGCGGAGAAAGTAGACTTGTGGGAGAGCTGGGAAGGAGGGAGAAAGCAAGGACTACCTGAAATTGGAGAAGTCAATGTTCATACCGCTGGGGTGTAAACTACCCAAGTAAAATATGAAGTGCTGATCCTCCAATTTGCTCTGGGCCTCACTCTAGCAATGGCGGAGGGGGGAGTTGAACTGCTGAGCCACCTGAGATCTGGTTGATTAGAGAAGTTAACACCTGGAAGAGCGGATGCAGTAGATGAGTTGGAGGAGGTGCAGGTGAACCTCTGCCTCAGCTGGAAAGACTGCTTGGGTCCTTGGATGGAGACGAGGGGGAGGTAAAGCGACAAGTGATGCATTTCCTGCAATTGCAAGGGAAAGTACCAAGGGAGGGGGTGGTTTGGGTGGGAAGGGACGAATTGACCAGGGAGTTACGGAGGGAACGGTCTCTGTGCAAAGCAGAAAGGGGAGGAGATGGGAAGATGTGGCCAGTGGTGAGATCCCGTTGGAGGTGGTGAAAATGTCGGACGATTATATGTTGTATGTGACGGCTGGAAGGTGAGGATAAGGGGGACTCTGTCCTTGTTATGAGAAGAGGGATGGGGAGTGAAAGAGGAGCTGCGGGATATAGAGGAGACCCTGGTGAAGGCCTCATCTTTTATAGACGAGGGGAACCCCCATTCTCTAAAGAATGAGGACATCTTCGATGCCCTGGTCTGGAGCAACTCATTCTGGGTGCAGATGTGGCATAGACTGAGGAATTGGGAGTAGGGGATAGAGTCCTTACAGGAAGCAGGGTGGGAAGAAGTGTAGTCCAGATAGCCATGGGAGTCAATGGGTTTGTAGTAGATGTTGGTCAGTATAGATGTTTTGGTTTGTGCATTTGCAGAAGACACAAAGATTGGTGCAGTTGGAAACTGAGAAACGCTGTAAAAAAATACAGCAAGATATAGCTCCATAGATGCTGCTGCACCCGCTGAGTTTCTCCAGCATTTTTGTGTACCTTCGACTTTCCAGCATCTGCAGTTCCTTCTTGAACAGCAGGATATCCATGCAGGTTACAGATATATGTAGAGAAATTGCAGACGGAGTTTAATCCAAGTTACCGAGATGTTGCTCTTTGGGAGGTCAAATATAAAGAGAAAGTGTACAAGACCCTTAACAGCATTGATGTATAGAGGGATCTTGAGGTCCATGTCCGTAGCTCCCTGAAAATGGCAACACACAGAGTGGTAAAGATGTTGTATTGTCTTCATCTGTCAGGGCATTAAGTGCAAGAGTCGGGAAGTCATGTTGCACCTTTATAAAACTTTTGTTATGCCTTTTGTTATTGTATAATGTGCAGCTCTGGCCACCCCTTTAGGGTAAGGAAGTGGAAGCATTGGCAAGGATGCATGAGAGGTTTATCAGGCTTTTGTGTGGATTAGAGAGTATTAGCTCTAAGGAGAGGCCTGCAAAACTGTTTTCCCTTGAGTGTCAGAGGTTGAGGAAATGCTTGACAGAAGTTTATACAATTATGAGAATCATAGACAGGGTATAAGAGTTAGAACTTTTTTTGCAGAGTGGAAATGTTAGGAGGATAGCTTAAAGTGGATATTTTGGGGAAGTTTATTTTACACTGTGAATGGTGGATGCCTGCAACATTCTGTCAAGGAAAGTAATAGAAGCTGATACAATATTGACATTTAAGAGGTTTTCAGTAAGTAAGTAAATTTTATTTATATAGCAAGTTTCCGTACATCCATAGAAAAAATTAAAAACAAGAAAAAATGACACAACACATTATAGAATTCAACATGAACGTCCCCCCACAACAGAATCAACATTTTCCACTGTGGGGAAAGGCATCAAAAAGTTAAGTCCTCCTCTGTGAATCACCCGAGGTCGGGGCCTATCTGTGGCCTCCGCAGCCAGTCCGATGTTTTCAGGCCCTCTTGCCGGAAAGCTGGAACTCCGGCGTCGGGTGAACACTCCTCGGCAGCTTGGAAATGTCTGGAGTAGCCGCTCCTTCCCCGGAGACTGCGGCACCCAAATTCGACAGGCCGCGCTGGCCGGAGCTCTGACCCAGGCTCCGTGGTGTTTTAAATCCAGCGCTGTCCACCCGCGGCTGCATGCTCCGCAGACCGCAGCTCATCAGATGTTGGAGTCGGCGGTCACAGCACTCCAACATCCGACACCACGACCCGGTAAGGCATCGCCCATGTGGTATCCCAGCGCTGTGCCGCCACCGAAGCTGTAGTCCCGACCGATCCCGACAGGAAACGCCGCTCCAGTCCGATGGTAGGCCGCGAGGAAGGGGCAGATAGGCACGTGAATATGGATGGGAGGGGGGGGGGATATGGATCATGTGCAAGCAGACAAGATCAAATTAATTCAGCATCGTGTTTGGCACAGACATTGTAGGCCGAAGGCCTAATTTCCACGCTGTACTGTCCATATTCTAAACTGTTTCACATGGTTCTATAGGAATAGGTTCTGACTATTAACAAGAGTGTGGGGAGTAGAGACAGGATATTTTTCCATATTGGTGGATTTCAGAAGGCTTTCAGAGACTGCTGATGGAGTTTTTGGAGAGATTGAACCAAGGAAGAATATGAACTTGCATTTATATATGCCTTAATCATAATAATAATAATAATAACAATAATAATAAATACTTTATTGATCCCCTCAGGGAAATTCAGATGTCCAGAAGCCCCCAACCAACAAACCCACAGATTCAAAACGAACGCAGACAGAAATTACATAGAATACAATGTGGACACTACCTGAGAGCAATAAATACTTAAAAAGACCAATAATTAAAAATTAAAAATTGCAAAATGCATCCCCCTACAGCCTAGCGGTCCGAATTATAAAATCTAATGGCTGCAGGGGTGAAGGATCTCCTTTTGAGATTGTGAAGATTTGTAAGGTCCTATAGAGGAGTTTGGTCAACAGGTTTACAGCACTTGGAAGTTGGACAATAAAATGCTTAGGATGAGAATTGAATAACAGACAGAGAGCAAAAAGTGGGACAACGGGTGTCTTTCTTGGGCTGGAAGGCTGAGTTTACTGGATTACCACTGGAATTGGTAATTGGGGCCCCAGCTAGTCACCATCTACCTCAAATGTACCTGGCTGTCCTTGTACATAAGACATTGGTAGCTGAGGGCAAATAGCATGTTGGCTTTAATTGTGAGACCACACTTAACAATATTGTACATAGTTTTGGTCTGCGTAAATAATATAAATTTTCCATTGAGGGAGTATAATTAAGATTCTCTGCACTGGTTCCTGAGATGGTGGGTTTGCTGTATGTGGAGAGATTATCAAGACCGGACCTATATTTTATTGGAGTTAAAAGAATGAGAGATTGTGTTGAAACTTATAACATTCTTACACAGCTTTACAGAGTGGTTACAAGCAGAATGTTTCCTCTGGTTGAGGAGTCTAGAACCTGGGTCTAATCTAAGAATAAGGAGTATGCCATTTACGACTAAGATGAGGAAACCTTTTTTATGCAGCGGGCGGTGAATATTTATAATTCTCCATATGTGAGAGCTGTGGAGGCAGTAAATGCATTAATGCAAAACAGAGATCGCTAGATTTCTGAATATTGTGAATCCAAGGATATTGTGATAGTGCAGGCAATTGGTGAAGAAGTACAAGATCAGTTATGATCTTCATAATAGAGCCGGCTCAAAGGGAGTATTCTTAATTATGCCTTTCTTGCAATGAAATACGCCTGGATTGTATTCACTGTTGTAATCTAGGAAAGTGCTTGGTTCGCACGATAAAGTACCACAAACTCTAGCAACATTATAAATCACATTAGTCCCTCTCAGCCTGAAGAAGGGCCACGACCGGAAACAACACATATACATTTACTCCGGAGATACTGCCTGACCCGCTGAATTACTCCAGCATTTTATGTCTATCTTCGGTTAAACCAGCATCTGAAGTTCCTTCCTACACTTAATTAATCACATTATTTGTTGTTGACAGAAGAATAAAATAAATATTGTGCTTGACTCTGTATTCTGCATATATAGAATGTATAAGATTAACCGATGATCATTTGAATTAATATCTAGTTACCTTAGCAAGTAAATATAGTTGCCATTGCAAAGCAGCTATTTACTTTCTCCCTGTATGCATTAATCAAATAAAGCCTATTTTTAAAAAAATGGTACTTTATATTTGTGCTGTTTTGTTTCTTTTAGATAACCTTCTGGGGATCTCATGGGTAGACAGTGCTTGGATTCCAATTCTAAATCCTGGGAATGTGCTAGACTACTTTTCTGAAAGAAGCAACCCATTTTATGATCGGACTTGCAACAATGAGGTAGTCAAAATGCAGCGGCTTAGCTTGGACCATCTACAGTACGTATTGCTTGATCAATTTGCTCCGAAGTGCATCTCTTTTTGACAATTCCCTCAGATTACTGCATAATGACAATAAAGGAATCTAATCTAATCTAATAACATCTAATAGGTGTTGGTAGATAAAGTTAACAGTACCATTTGTGCTAGTCTGCTGCTGTAGCTTTATAATCATGTTGAAGTCTGCTTTTGTGCTGTGCCACACAGACCCTCACCTGTTATTTATAGGTTCAAAGATTCTTCTATTCCCCAGCATATTAACATTTCATGTTGCTTTTGTGGGTTCTTATTTTGCAAGATGTTTAATAAATGAATCACCAGCAATTATGATCTGGAGCGTGCCTTCACTCATAAAACATCTGGGTTAGCAGTACTGGGGCCACAGATCAAACAAAATGGTAGTCCCTGTTTTCAACCTTAATTGAATATACCACATGTTGTAATATTAGTCCCTTTGTATTTGGTGACTGGATATGATATTTAGCTACAGATAGACACAAAATGCTGGAGTAACTCAGCGGGACAGGCAGCATCTCTGGAGAGAAGGAATGGACATTTCAGGTCAAGACTTCTTCAGATTAGAGTCAGGGGAATGGGAAATGAGAAATATAGATGGTAATGTAGAGTGATATAGAACAAATGAATGAAATATATGCAAAAAAGTAACAATGATAAAGGAAGCAGACCATTGTTAGCTATTTGCTAGGTGAGAACGAGAAGCTGGTGCAACGTGAGTGGGGGAGGGATTGAGAGCTATAGTAGATTGATGATTGGTATCTAAAACAACAAATTTTTACAATAAATGTAAATGAATGCTATTCTGTGGCAATATTTGTTCTGGCAATAATTCTTTTCAATACATATTTTTTTTAATGAAGCTTGAAAATAGAGGTGCAGGTTTTGGTGTGCTGAGTAAGTTGTTTATAATAGAATGAAATGTTTAGTTTTTTTAATTTTTGCCTTATTTTCATTTATTATATTATCTATGTGCAGTGCAGAGAATCTGACCGTATATGTGGTTCAGTTCCGATTGAAAATTATATGTTTGCAGTACACACCTGCAACGCAAAGTTGCAGAACCACAAATGTGTCTGCCTTGCCCAGAGCTGGAAACGTGAGCTAATCTGTGATGTAAATTGCTTTCATCTTTCAGGAAACAGCTGGTAATAATTGATTTCAACCCTGTCATTTCACTGTGGTACTGTTAAAGGACCCGTTAAGTAATCTTAATGAGAAAATTGCTTCATTTTTCTAACACTATAATAGCATTGTCAGTAACTGGATCGTCAAAATGCAGGAGGCAATCCAGTTATCTGCAGTAAATGTGATTACAAATAAAAATTGGGTGATCCCGTTATTTATACTTCAGCTACCTGCCCCTTGCGTGAATTTGACAATCAATAGGATAGCAAGCTTCTTTGCTATGTCCTTCTGAGTTTTGGGACTATGTTATGGTTGGATGTCAGATTCTGGGGAATGATGGGTAAATTATTTGATGGTTAAAAATTTGTTTCACCATAAAGAGTTCATTATCCAAGCCTTCCTTTCATTTGCAACTCTTATGTGTGTAAAGCAATATGAGAACAATGATTGCTGGTGAAGCAACCTGGTGAATCAATCATTTATCCCTGCTATTTTTCTGTTGATTTAGTAACATGACTGGTCTGGAATACATTCTGCTACATGCACAAGAACCTATATTGTATATTATTCGAAAGCAACACAGGCACAGTCCAGCACAAGGTAAGTTTCTATGTAACTGAAGCTGTCATAAGAATAGTTTTACAATGGTGTTCAACCTTGGTGTGCTATATATTGTGAACATTTAGAATTTATCGTGGAATCAGAATTTCAGTGGAAGTCATTTGCAAATTCTCTTTTGCTGTCCAACTTGCAAAGACAAATTACTGTAAGGAATTAACTGCAACAAAGATAAATGTGATTTTTTTTGGGGAGTTTTTTCCAGAAGCTTTGAATGTACGAGTGGAGAATGCTGCCAAAGTATACAGTGCAATGTAGGGTTGGGTACAGAATGGGCAGAGAAACGGCAGATGGAATTTAGAAGAAACAACTGTGAAATGTTGCACTTTGGGGAGTTGAATGTAAGGGGAAGATATGCGGTTGATGCGGATATGCGGTTGATGGCAAGATCTTTTACAACATTGATGTGAAGAGGGGTTTTAGGGTCTTAAGTTTATAGCTTCTTGAAGTCAGGGCTTTTAGTATAAGAGTCAGGAAGTCATGTTGCAACTTTATAAGATGTAGGTTCAGCCCCATTTCGAATACTTTGTGCAGTTCCTGTTGTCCCATTACAGGAATGACATGCGGGCTTTGGACAGGGTGCAGAGGTTTATCAGAAAAGGTCATAAGTGATAGGAGCAGAATTAGGCCATTTGGCCCATCGTCTACTCCGCCATTCAATCGTGTTTGATCTATCCCCCCCCCTAACACATTCTCTTGCATTCTCCCCATAACCCCTGACACCTGTACTAATCAAGAATCTATCTATCTCTGCCTTAAAATATATCCATTGATTTGGCCTCCACTGCTTCCAGTGGCAAAGAATTCCACAGATTCACCACCCTCTGACTAAAGAAATTCCCCCTTATCCCCTTCTTAAAGGAACGTTAATTCTGAGACTATGACGTCAAGTCTTAGACTATTCCACTAGTGGAAACATCATCTCCACATCCACTCTATCCAAGCATTTCACCATTCGATAAGTTTCAATGAGATGAAATGTCGCTTGGATTAGAAAGCATTAGTTATAAGGAGAGGTTGGGCAAACCTGGATTGTTTTTTTCTGGAGTGTCAGAGGCTGAGGAGAGACCTGATAGAAGTATAACATTTAGGAGGCCTAGATAGGGCAGACAGTTGTAGCCTTTGTCCCAGGATAGAAGTGTCGAAGACTGGCCTCCAATATCCTGGAATATCTCTACTTTCCTTTTTAAGAAAGGCAACAGCTTTCTCTGCTCTCCAGACCTCCGGGACCCTGTCTATGCTAGAGTAGAATCAAAAATATTGGCTAAGTTCCTGCAATCTCCTCTCTTGCCCCTCCCAACGATATAGATTCCATCAGGCTCTTGGGATTTAACCACCTTATGTTTTTCAAGCCCCAACATCACCTCCTCCTTGATTTCAAACTGCCCTGCATACTCATATTCTCCATACTAATCTCACTGTCATAATTGTCTTCTCCTTGGTGAGTACAAATGCAAAATATTCATGTAGTACTTTGCCTACATCCACTGACTCCAAGAATAAATTGCTTGTAATTGCTTGTTCAAGTTCATTCCTGCTCGCGTTATATTCCTCAAAAAACACTTCAGAATTCATCTTTCTAAATCTTACTCAAATTTCCCATTTCTTTTTTACTAAATTCACAATCTCTTTAGTCATCTATTACCTTACCATCCCTTACCTTACCATCCTCACCTTTCCTCCTTACTGGGCCCCATGCTGATGCTGAACTCTGAGCTGCTAGCCTTAAAACAACTCCCTTATGTCAGACGTGGACTACTCAATAACAACTGCTCCCAATATGCTCTCCCCAGATCGTGCCTAATAACGCTGTAATCTGCCTTACCCAATTTAGTATTTTCCCCCAAGGACCAGACTTATTCTTGATCATAACTATCTTAAAACCTATCTTAAAACCTCTGGATGCTGCCTGTCCCACTGAGTCACTCCAGCATTTGTGTCTACCTTCGATTAAAACCTATGGAGTTGTGGCCACTGGGCCAATATGCAGGAATGCCCTCCCTAACAACATTGATTATGCCTGCATATCAAGGGATGCAGCAGTTAATATCGCAGCTCACTATCACTTAAGGGCAATTAGGGATGGGCAATCACATAATAGCTCAGCCTGCAAAACCCACATCCTGTAAGTGCATTAAAAAAAGCTCCAAGATTACTGTCTGTGATCCATCTTCAAATATAAGCACTGGCATTCAAAGAGTCATAAAAAGCTGCAAGACATAAAATAGCCATCTTGTGTGCCTCTAGAGGTCAGTCTGTTATGGACATGATCCACTGTTAGAGTTTGAACTTGCAATTGCATTTGATATTTCAACCTTAATACATTGTAAGAGCCGACATGTGGATTTAAAATTGAAGTCTGGCTGTTAGCAAGGGTGATGTTCAAGTGGATGCTGAACATAGTTTCCATGCGCTAATAACAAAAACGCACATTCTCTTCATTTTTGCTGCGAATTGTTGTGTTGAACTAAGTTTTGTTGGCATAAGTCACTGCACTTCAATTGATTATGAGATTTGCACTGTTGTACCACATAAAACAACTTTGTCTCCCCTTTTTCTGCTAATGAGTAGCATGAGAAGAAAATAGACTACAAAGAGCATTTGAGATTAGCGAAGGAGGAGTAACTCAGCGGGTCAGGCAGCATCTCTGGAGAAAAGAGATAGGTGACATTTCGGGTCGAGACCCTTCTTCAGTCTCCTTGTGTGGGTCTGTTTTCCTGCTATAGCTCCCCAATAAACCAATCCAGTCATTTCATCTCTGACATTATCCGGGGCTGATGATGCTGAAAAACTAGGATTTCAAGCAGTATCCGCTGAAGTATTATTTGTTTAATGTCTGGTTCAAGATTATTTATCTTTTGAACCATATTAGAAAATTTACTCTAATATATAAGAAATTAACTTTTGCTGTTTATTTTATTTTAACTTTATTTTTCTCCTTTTCAGCTACTCCTTTGGCTGATTATTATATAATTGCAGGAGTGGTGTATCAAGCCCCTGATTTGGGATCTGTATTAAACTCTAGAATGGTAGGTGATTTTTCTTCATGTTTTTTTGAATAAGTGAATTTGATGTTCCTACCAAATATACATGGTCAATAAGAAGACTACATCATCCATGTACGCCAGTTCATTTTGAATTCAGTTCAAATTGCGGTTTCTCTTCCAGGGATGAAAACCAGTATGCCTTCTTTTCCCTCATATCCTGTTATTACATATTACATCCTATAATTAGTGTAACAGTAACAGTTGTGAAGTGTTTTGCATGGCTGGATATCTCAGTTCCTGTCATCTCTATTTATATTTCATTAAAGGCAATAATTCATTAAATGTTAAAAGGGAACCAACAGCTCTAAAGTTAAAGTTAAACTTCATAAACAAACCGGAGTTGCTTTCGTGAATGGTGCAGATCCACTGCTGTCAGATCTACACAGCTTGCATGCAGCTGTCCAAATGATGTCCATCTTAACAAATGCAAGCCCTTGAAATATCATTTAAACATTCTGCAGGAGACATCTAACATAGTGGTCGCTATGTGATAAACTCTATGTTCCTTTTCCAGCCGAAAATATTTTAATGTTATGAATAGTTCATTTATGCTGAAGATTATTATTGTTTGGCAACAATTATTTCAATCCTATTTTCTTCTAAAAATAGCTGACGGCAATACATGCAGTTCAGTCTGCCTTTGATGAAGCCATGTCTTACTGCCGATACCATCCCTCTAAAGGATACTGGTGGCATTTCAAGGACCAAGAAGAAAGGGGTAAGTTATCACATACTATATTCCAAAATTGACCATTTTCTGAAACTGTTAGTAGCATGCCATCTGCTGGTGGAAAATCATAGAGCAAACTAAAATAATAAAAATTACAGATCATAAGAGGGAAAACTGTTCCTATTGACAGAAAATGAAAGACCGAGAAACATAGGATTTGGGCAGTTTGCAAACAAACCTAAAGTGACATCAAGGGAAATTGTATTACACTGGAATGGATTGGAATTGACCGCAGCAATGTGGGGGTTGACGATTCAATTGCAGCATTAACAAAGAAGTTAGATGAGTATATGGGGGGAAAAAATAGAGGGGTGAGGACAGAGGAATGGCACTGGCTGGATCTTTCTTACATAAAGCCAATGTGAACATGATGGGTTAAACAGCAGCCATTCATGCAATAACCGTTCTGTGATTTCATCTTACTAGTCAATTTCAGTCTGAGATACAGTTAATGACTGAGCATCCACAGCGTTTTGGGCCAGAGATTCGCAATATTCCCACTGACTGAGCAATTTTGTCTATTTTCCAGTCCTAAATGGCCATCCGCTTATCTTCAGACTGTTTCGTGGATCAGAGCTTCCAGCTAGGGCTCTCAGCCCTACCTTCTTAACCTATAAAAATGTTATATCTTTCAATAAGATCACTAATTAGTCTTCTAGTGTAAATATCATTCATATTACTCAACTCTTGGACAACTGTGTTCCAGAAATCCTTAATTCCTTCTTCTAATGATGCTGCCTAAATTGCTAAGTGCTTCCAGCATTTTCTGTAGCTGTGTTATTACAGTTTGATTTGCCTTGTCTACAGATAGATTCAAGTCACTACAATTGCAGCAATGTAAACCAGACTTCCCACCATTGACTCTAATTACAGCACACTGCTTCTGGAAAGCAACCAACATAATCAAAGACTTGTCCCACCCTGATGATTCCACCTCCCCCCTGCTCCTATCCAGCAGAAGATACACAAGCTTGAAAGTGTACAGATGCTGGAACAACTTCTTCCCCTCCATTATCAGGCTTCTGAACGGTCCTACAATTAGCTAGAGTACTGTTCGATTCACCTCTACCCTATTGTGGATCTTTGTTTATGGAACTGATGCGCTACAATGCTGGGAAAGATTTTCTGCATTCTGTATCTTTTATTTGCTCTGCCTATTGTACTTGAGTTTGACGATTCTATTTATGTATCGTATTGTCCGATCAGATTGCATAGCATACAAAACAAAGCTTTTCATTGTACCTCGGTACATATGAAAATAATAAAACTAAACCATGCAAATACAATAGCACATTATAACTAATTTAATCATTTATACCATGTGTTACATCACAATTCCTTCTGTGGGACGGTAAATAATGCTGAGGCACAATCCTTTCTAACTACTGAACTGTTGTCATTCCTTATTAATATTGCTACCCAGATTTATTTTCCTCTTTGCCTACTTTTCCTATACTTTGTTAACCGTGGAATATTTAGTGTCCCAGCTTTGGTCAGCATGCAACTATATTTCCGTAATGGAAACATGAATATAAGGAACTGCAGATGCTGGTTTACAAAATAAAGACACAATCTGCTGGAGTAACTCAGTGGGTCAAGCAGCATCTGTGCAGAATATGGGTAGGTGATGTTTTGGGTTGGGATCCATCTTGGACCATATCCAGTTACTCCCATTCATGCCACATCCACCTGTCCTGTTGCGGATATAACATACATTAGTTAGAGCATCATTAAGTTTGGGCTATGAATTCTTTTCGCTGCTGTTCCTGCTGCCTGCTTGCTCACTACATTTTTAACCTTGAGCCTTGTTTCTCTCTTATCTAACTCGGGTTACTATTCCTCATCTGAGCTGGTTCAAATCCATCACAGAAGCACCAATAAGCCCTCCTGTGATTATTTTGGTGCTACGCCTATTGAGATGTAACCCATCTAACTAGAAAATTTCCCACCTACCAAGAAAATGTGATGTTCTCTCTCCTGCACGTCACTCCAGTCATGCATTCATTTGCTTTATCCTCTTTCTGCACTTACCAGTGTGACACCAGGAGTAATCCTGAGATTGCACTCTTTGGTCATTTTTAAAACTAGGATTGAAAGAGAAGAGGGGACGTAAACAGTGTAAAGATATGGGGCAAAAGCTAGCTAGCAATAGGTGGTGCACGTGAAGAGGGGTTGATTGTTAGATAAGAATTAGGTGGGAGAGGGAAGGATGCAGATCAGCCTTTTGTTCTCCACTTAACACCTCCCAGCCCTTGTCACTATCTCTACCCTTCCCTCTCCACCTGACTTATCAGCCAATTAAGCCCACCTCACCTGTGCCCACCTATTACCTGCTAGCTACTGCCACCCTTCTCCCCAACATCTTTATACTGTCTTCTTCCCCTCTACTGTTTCAGTCCAAATGAATGGTCCCGTAGATTATTGGCTCATGCTATGAGTCATGCATTTGGAGTTACGCCCACTAGCTTGTTAGCATCGCAGTCTGCTGCATTCCGTTAGTCTTAAAGTGAACTCTCAAGTGAGAAGTTGTATTGCTTGTACCTAATAAACTCTATATAACCTGACATGGTGTGAGGCCATTGTTATTATAAGGGACACGAATCGACAGGTCCTGACCTGAAACGTTGACTGTCTATTTCCCTCCACATGTGCTGCCTGACCAGTTGAGTTCCTCCAGTGGCTCTCTTTTTCTTGCTCCAGATTCCAGCACCTGCAATATTTTGTGCCTTCATTTAAAAGGGTGATTGTTTGCCTTGAAGATATCTGAAATGTGTCGTTTTCCCACTTTTTCCCAAACAGACAAAATAAAACCAAAATCGAAGAAGAAGGAGGAACCAAGTTCAATATTTCAGCGTCAGAGAGTGGACATGTTACTTCTGGATATCCGGCAGAAATTCCAGCCCAAATACATTCAGGTCTGTCTGGTCTTTGTTAAATATATGAATGAATGCAGAAGAACACTGTTACCGATTGTTTGGTGTTCCCTTAATTCCACAATGTGCAGGGAGAACAAATGGTTTGAATCCTACAATTTGCATTGGTGGCAGATGGGTTTCAATGTGGTTTAGCTGATTGTCTCAGCAGCATTCAACTCTGAGGAACCTCGGGATTGCGCCACTTTCTGAGACCGCTTTTAATATGAAAACCATCTGGCTATACTTTTTTGCACGAGGACACACTGCTACTAGTTCGGGTTTAATAGGAACTAAGTTAAAACAGGTTTTTTGTTATTCAGTAAAGGTGATACTAAAAAAATGGTCAACTGTGTCCACCAAACAACCCCTTCATAGAATGGATTTGAATAGGATTATTTACGCATTGTACTTTGGTTTTTCAATTCACCTTCATGGATGAAATTGCTTGGTTTGCTGCAGATGTAAAGTGAGTTTATTCATTCTCTCCACGTCATCCTCGGGTGGCACATCAATATAGTTGATGCTGTACAGTGCCAGTGACCCAGGTTCGATCCTGACCTTGGGTGCTGTCTGCACGGAATTTGTATGTTTCTCCCTGTGACCATTTGGGTTTTCTCCGGGTGCTCTGGTTTCCTCCCACATTCCAAAGATGTGCAGGTTTGTAGGTTAATTGACTTCAATAAATTTCCCCTAATGTGTAGGATAAAACTAGTGCATGGGTGATCGCTAGTCGGCGCGGACTCGGTGGGCGATGAGCCAGTTTCTACGCTGTATCTCCAAACAAACCAAGCTACATCTTAAATACAATCTTGGCAGCATTGGTACCCATCAACTACCGCAGCCAGTAACAGCTCGCATGCTGTTATATTAAGCACCAGGTCCACAGAAGGTCCAACCTTATTGCAATTTCAAGCCAAGCAAGGTTGCATGATCACTCTGGTGCTTTTCTCAGTCTTTCTCTTTGCACTGCCGCACTTTACCTGCAATGGGAATTACGTTGGAGTGGAACTAATCTACTTGACAGATGGGAAACGAATCAATCTATTTAGCCTTGACTGCAGAACCATGTTTATCTCAAGAAGCCACAGTATGCAGACGATGCTTGCTTATGCGCCTTTGTATGCTGAGCTTTAAGTCGTGGTCCATTTGTTCAACAAAAAAAAACACAAGTTCAACCTTGCAACTATTGTCATTGGACAATAAGGGTTGACAATGACAATGACTTCATGGGAGTGCTGAACAGGAAATTCTGTGGTATTTCCTGTCTGTTTCAGAAAATAATAGCTTGCCCCCTTTGTTTGCTCATGCTCTAATTTTAACTAATTGCTTGTCTTCCAGAGTCGGTCTCATCCTGTTGAAATGCGGAATACAATAGAGTCTCCCTTGTATAAACATTGACCTCATTAGAGTGAGCAGGGTATTACTATTAAACAATGCGAGAATTTATTTGATCTTATCTTATGAAGGTCTCTGAATACTTTAAAAATATATATATTGATTGACATTGTTTTTATTTTCAGCCAAAATCTGGAGACAAACCTGTACCAGGTGAGGTTTTTATTGGCACATCAACTTAATTATGTGGGCTTTTAGATAAATATATTGACTGACTTTTTGAATGTGAATATTTTTGCTTTTCAGTGGAGCAGGTGAAAAAAGAATCTGAACCACCAACTGAAACAATCAAACATGAAGAAAAAGAGTCTACAAAGAACTCGCAGCAGAATTCAACAACAAAAGCTCCTCCTGAGAAACGGATGAGGCTGCAGTGAAGAGATGTTTGAATCCTTCTCACCGAGTCAATAACTTTTTGGCTCAGTTCTCATGGGCGACTGAACTCTTGCATTTTCATTTCATACACAGCAATTATTTTTTGTTTTTGTTTCCGTACTGCAACCACAAAGGGAGTATGTTCTCTGGGAGAATTTTAGCCGTTGCGGTTCTTCAGTCCCTTCCATTTCCCAAATGACAACAATCCTTGTAGCTTAAAACATTATTTTCTTGCTCTGGTTGAAGTGAGATGGAATCATTGAAAGATGTCCAAAACTACCATTTTAGCCGTAGCCGGATAAGAGGATTGAAGTTGAAAACAAGTGATACTATTGGTACTTGAAATATTACTTGGCTGTTTTGTACCCATTTAAAAAGGATGCTTTATATGTCACAGTTTATTCAGAATCTGCAGATGCTGGCAATTTTATAGAAAAAATGAAAATGCTTGAAACACTCAGCAGGTCGGACGGCATCTGTGGAAATAAATAGTTAATGTTTCAGGTCAAAGACTGTTCAGATTTGCCTGATTTACAGATTATTCAGGTGTATTGATTAATAATGGTATAGTTGTTTGGTTCATTCTTTCGCAAAAACTACCTATAATATTTTCCATCTGACTGAGATGTGTAGTTGATTGAGAAATGATGGGTGTGAAAGCAAGTTATTTTGCCCTGTGATCCTTGGCATTGTACATTGTTACTTTGTAAAGGTAAATTACATTAAAAATTCATGTTTGATGATGAATTTGGTAAAGATGTCCTTCAATGAAATGGTCAGTATTTCCAGGACTGATTCGTGGGTTTATGCTGATTACCTCATTATTAGTTTGCCATTTCTTTTTCATTCTTCCTGTACAACTGAAAGGGAGTTATTCTATTGCATTTTTGTGCTTTATCCTGTACAAATGCAAGTACAAAGCAGCAAATCTACAGGAGAACAGTGAATTGCCTCCCCTCACTGGCCATGTGCTTGTCGCAGCAGCCTCTTCCTGCCAGGATACCTTGTGGTGGCTTCCCCTGATTGGAGGCAGGTTGCCAGGGATTGCCTCCGATCAGGGCAATCAGGTGAGGATGTGGACGTCCCCAAATGTCCTCCGCAACCAAAGAGGCCGCAACTCGAGTCTTCAGGTGGTTCCTCGACCAGGAAGTGACGAGTTAGCCAGTCGAAGAAACTGCTTTAAGTGGAGGTGATAAAATGTATATGGAGATAACAGTGAGTATGAAAATGTTGCTCTTCTTTGCAAGAGAATATGAGTACAGAAGCAAAGATGTCGTCCTCCAAATATATAGACCTGGAGCGTCGTGTGCAATTTTGGATTCCATACCAAAGACGAGATTTACTTGCTGCAAAGGGACTTCAACAACAGCTCATCAGAGTGATTTCTGGGTTGGTGGAACCGTTGTATGAGGAGAGATTGGATTCACTAAGCCTGTTTTCGCTAGAGTTGAGAAGGATTTGAAGCAATCCCATTGAAACCCACAAATTAGACAATACGTTGGCAAAGTTCGATCTGGCTCAGAAGTCTAGAATGAGGTGCTCACAATCTCAAGGAGATGAGAAATATCTTTACTCGGGTGGTGAACCTGTGGAATTCCCTACCACAGAAGGCTGTGGAAGCCCAGTAGTTGAATGTATTTAACACAACAGATTTCTAGACAGACAAAGACATCAAAGGGCAAGAGAACAGTGACAATATAGTATTGCGATTGAGGATCTACTGTGATCTGATTAAATGGTGAAGTGAGCTTGAAAGTCCATATGGCCCTCTGTTCCTAATTTCTATGTTTCTGCAGTAGAACAGAAGAAAGAACATCAATAAACAGCCAGTAATGAATTCAATGCCACAGGTAATAATTAGAGTGGATCTAACAAAATCAATTGCAGGGTTTTGAAAGTGTTTTTGCTGAAAGCAATTTATCCTTAGTGTCCAGATCGGCGCATCGTCTATGGATTTGGATTATTAAACAATGTTGCAGGATGGAATGTACTGATGGAAGTGTTCACATTCTTTTACTGATTCTTTCAAATAGTATTGTCAAACGTTAATGCAACTGGACAGGACAGTGGAGTAGAAATTTGTCAAAAGGCAAAGCTTGAATACATATGTTTTTTCTTCAATTAATGAAAAAAACTCTAGTTTCTGGAAATTCGAAACAAAAACATCTGTGCAGAGAGAAATAGTTAAAGTTGCAGAAACATTCTAACAAAGAGCAATCTAAAGAAAGTTCCTGACCCAAAACATCATCTGTTAATTCCCTCCATAGATGCTGCCTGACCGCGGAGTTTCTCCACCATTTTGTCTTGTGCTTACAAAGGGCATTTGATCTGGACAGCTCACTGTTTTTCTCTCGAAGATGCTGCCTGACCTGGTGTATATATATCCAGTGTTTTTTTTTTTCAGTCCATTCACATTATGTCAGTCCCACAGCCTGTTGCCTGAGGATCCTTCTGTTTCACTATATCCTGCAGTATGACGATGCTGCCTTACATCATTTCTCAGATATTTAATGAATGTTTCCAAAAATGAAGTGTGAATAATTTGACTTTTAAAGTGTATTTGTTAAATCATGTGATTAATGGTGTTGTTTTCTGAGATCCTGAGAAGTTGTTTTGTGTTTCTGAATAAAGAACCTGAAACTTCTGCAATCTTTTATAACATATGTTTTTTGAGAATGTGTTAGCTCAGGGCATTTTAGAAACATTCTCTTGTGCCTTGTGTCCATGCTGAATGCAGATAAAGAGTTATTTAGGCTAGTTCCATTTCCCAGTTTATGTCTTTTTGTCTCTGGTCTGTCTATCCATCTGCCCATAAAAAAACCCTTGCCTGTATTCACCTATTTCTTGCCATTCTCTGTTCTGCCCCCAGCTCTCTTACAGTTTCCTTTCCCCCTTCCCCCCCAACCACCCCCACCCACCACAATCTGTATGAAAAAGCACCTCAACCCGAAATGTCTGTCTATGTTCTCCAACGATGCTGCCTAACCTGCTGAGTTACTCCATCACTTGGTGTCTTTTTTTGTAAACCAGCATCAGCAGTTCCTTGTATCACCATTATCCAGTCTTGGCTGTAACCCTGTGGATTATACCTAGTGATTACCCAACCGCTTTTTTCTCAAACAAATTGAAGGCTTTTACTTCAACTCGGGTGGTAAAGTACACACTGCTTTAGTTCCAAAATTGTCTCATTGGCTTCCTGTTAATCCTACTTCTGACATTAAATTCATATCCCCTTTATTTACCCCTCTGCTGAGTGAAATAACTATTTTTGGTTCACCTTTCCTAGGCTTCTGATAGTTTTAAATGCCTCAATTAAAGCTCTCTTCAGCTTCCAAGAAAGAAAGCTCTCAATTTTGCCAATGTCTTCTTAAAATTGCAATTCTCCTGACAATTACTTTTGTTCCTTAGCTCTGTGATGCTCTCGTATCATCACTGAATTCTACACATAAATCTACACTACACCAGTAGATGGTTAACTAATGTTTATACTGTTCCCACTTGATCTCCTTGCATTTATATTCTATGTGAATGGCATGTTGGCCTTCATAACAAGAGGAGTCGAGTATAGGGACTGTAATTTGCTGAGAGAATGGAGCGGCTGGGCTTGTATACTCTGGAATTGAGAAGGATGAGAGGGTATCTTATTGAAACACATAAGATTATTAAGGGTTTGGACATGCTAGAGGCAGGAAACATGTTCCTGATGTTGGGGGAGTCCAGAACCAGGGGCCACAGTTTAAGAATAGGGGGTAAGCCATTTATAACAGAGATGAGGAAACACTTTTTCACACAGCGATTTGAGTCTGTGGAATTCTCTGCCTCTGAGGGAGGTGGAGGCCGGTTCTCTGGATACTTTCAAGAGAGAGCTAGATAGGGCACTTGAAGATAGCGGAGTCAGGGGATATGGGGAGAAGGCAGGAACGGGGTACTGATTGTGGATGATCAGGTGCTGGCTTGAAGGGCCGAATGGCCTACTCCCACACCTATTGTCTCAGCCGATAGAAGCAAGACGCCCATATGCTGCCACCTTCATTTATTCAGCCATCAATAAAGATGTTCCTCTATACGT
The DNA here is from genome assembly GCF_010909765.2 of Amblyraja radiata. Lineage (NCBI taxonomy): Eukaryota > Metazoa > Chordata > Chondrichthyes > Rajiformes > Rajidae > Amblyraja > Amblyraja radiata. The sequence continues at coordinate 20,512,244 of NC_045964.1, forward strand.
CTCAGTAGTGAACATTTGGGTACGTCTTTATACATTTTGTTGTCAAAATTGACTTTGTTAAAATTGTAATTTGTCCCTAGTGTGTAGGGTAGTGCTAGTGTATGGGGTGCTCGCTGGCTGGCACAGACTAGGTGGGCCGAAGGACATATTTCTGTGCTGTAGCTCTAAAGTCTAAAAGATGGTTGACATTAATTCTCCCACACAAGCACAGCTTTGTAAAAGTGGTCTAGCTAATGTCAACCTTTTCATAGACTTGTATTTCATGAAGGAAGATGATACATCAGTAGTGCCAGATTGGTGATATTATCAGTTTGGCAAGATCATGGATTGGCAACTAAGAGTGTTGTATAATCGGAACAAAATTCTGCTGATATAGGTTCCACAGTATTTGACCTGTCTTTTTAATGGAAAACCAGGAAATGCTGTAAATGTCATGCAACAGCATTATCAAAGTCAGACTCCTGCTGATTGCAATGCGGAATAAAATAATTATTAGTCCCTTTATATATTTGGTGATAGATAAGCCATTCAGTTACATTGAAAATGCCTCCTCACAGCACCACCTTCAGGCTTCATATATATTGCAATAAACTGGGTGACATACCTGGGAAACTTCTACCTAAAACCAGTGATCTCACTGCCTATTCCTATTTAGTAAGACTGAGGTGAGAAATTGAGCTAGTCTGGGAAAGCAGAGGGAAAACGAGATGGGAAGGTAGGCAGGATGATTGTTGGTGGGCTTATTGAGTGCTTGATGGTCCGATTTGTCAGATAATTATGCTTGCCTCCATGTATATCAAACTCTTCTGGTAACTTTAAACTATCTTAGCCTGTTCTTACCCTGTTTGATTAAATCACAGAAGTGTCGACAGAAATTCGATTACAAGTTTCTATTAGCAATGTCACTGAAGATTTTCCTGTCACGTATTCTATTTGGTAGCTAATAAGTATACGCACCATCCTTGTGCTCATGGTGCAATATTGGAAGTGCTGCTGTCTTAGTTCAACCTGAAAATGTTCCAGTCTCCCTGGTGTAAATTTTGGATTCTGCTCTGAGCTTGTTCAACATAATTTACTTTTGATTTGTTCTGTTTAGGTTACGGTCCTCTCCGATAATATATTGTATACGATACGATAGAACTTTATTTATCCCAAGAGGGAAATTGATCTGCCAACAGTCATAAAACTGTGGGGAGAGAAGGACAGAACAACAGATTTGATAGCCACAGGGAAGAAGAATCTGCTGTGGTGTTCTGTCCTGCATCTTGGTGGAACCATTCTGTTGCTGAAGGTACTCCTCAGGTTGACGAGTGTGTCGTGGAGGGGTGAGCTGTATTGTCCAGGATGCTCCGCAGGTTGAGGAGCATCCTCCCCTCCACAACCACCTCCCATTAATCTAACTCTGCCCCCCAGGACGGAGCCAGCCTTCCTGATGGGTTTGTTGATCATATTGTCGTCCGCAGCCTTCGCCCTGCTGCCCAGGCAGCGACGACGATGGCACTAGCTACCACCGATTTGTAGAACATCTGCAGCATCTTACTGCAGGCATTGAAGGAGCGTAGCCTTCTCAAAGAGTACAGCCGGCTCTGTCCCTTCTGTACAGGGCCTCATCGTTCCAGGACCTGCCCAGTTTATTATTTAGGTACACTCCAAGGTATTTGTACTCCCTGGTAAACTGTACATCCACACGATTGATGGAGACGGGACAGGCGTTTTCCTCTCCTCCTAAGTCTACCATTAACTCCTTAGTCTTGTCGGTGTTGAGCTGCAGGTGATTCAGCCCACACCACTCAACAAAGCCGTTGACTGCACCTCTGTATTCAGCTTCCCTCCCCTCACTGATGCAGCCCACAATTGCAGAGTCATCTGAAAACCTCTGCAGGTGGCAGGTGTCTGAGTTGTATCTGAAGTCCAAGGTGTAGATGGTGAACAGGAAGGGAGAGAGGACCGTCCCCTGTGGGCCCCCTGTGTTGCTCCCTACCATGCCCGAGACACAGTTCTGTAGCCTGACATATTGTGGTCGTCCAATCAGGTAGTTAGTGATCCAGGACACCAATGGACCATCCACCTGCATCTTCGTCAGTTTGCTCCCCAGCAGTGCAGGCCGGATGGTATTGAAGCACTGGAAAGGTTTTTTTTTTTTAAAACATGACTCTCACAATGCTTCCCGGCTTTATTCTTTAACTGCCAGCCAAACAGCCAGGCTTTATCATCAGGGAGAAAACCTAAAAGAGTCTTGAGGTAAATATATTTCATTGTTGCCCCCACTTTTTTCTTGCTGCTACTCTGATCTGAACAATACTGCAGTATTTGACATCTTTGTGGCTCGTGCCTTATTTGTACCCCTTCCCCACATTCCTGCCTTTGTCCTATATCAATTGCTACTCTTGTGTAGCATTTGAAGTATGTAGAATACTCAATGCTGGCAATACACTCCAGGTCCGAACTCTGAAACGTCTCTTCACATGGAATGTTTCTCTCAACTGATGTTGTTTGACCTACTGAATATTTTGAGCATTTTATTTAATTTTGTCATATTTGTGGCATCTGTGATAATTTTCATTTGGACTAATCTTGCTCCTGAAAGATCCAATGGTGACCAAGAATCGACAGCTTTTTGGGTTTGAGTATTCCAACCAGAAACTGGTGCATTCTCATTTTGTTCCTGAATGGCTGTAATCTGATGATTATGTAATCTTGTCTATCCACCCATCCGTGGAAATTTTTTTTCCACAATTTTACATTATCATTAGAGTGGAAAGCAAAATATACCCAGTTGACTGGGGCATTCATATCGTTCTTGTCATGGCTACAGCAGCAGTGTACAGTGTACAAGGGACGACAGATGGCACAATAGGCTAAGTGTTCGGCTGGCAACCGGAAGGTAGCTGGTTCGAATCCCGCTTGGAGTGTATACTGTCGTTGTGTCCTTGGGCAAGACACTTCACCCACCTTTGCCTGTGTGTGTCCTTGGGCAAGACACTTCACCCACCTTTGCCTGTCTGTATGGAAGTAATTGTGTGAAGCACTTTGGGGTCAATGCAAGTTGACTAAAAATGTGCTATATAAATAAAGACATTATTATTATTATTAAGTGACCGACCGCCGAGCCTCACCAGCTTAATGTACACCTCAATTAATCCCATGTTTCTTTGGCTTGGTGGTATCCTCAACACCATTGCTATGAAAAAGAGTTACTGGTAAATGTAAAAAGATATTTTCTTAGTCTTTAATGAGATAGCATTGGGGAGCCCTTTTACAGTTAGGCCACTAAAATATTTGAGTGGATGCATAGAAAAAGGCAGCAAAAATGGTCAAAGTTCTGCGATGGTTTCCATCCAGGACATTGATAGCAACTGACTGAGCAATTTATCGTTACATTTTTAACCTTCCCTTTATCTTCCTCTCTCTAGATGCTATCTGCTTAGAACCTGGGCAGGTGATTTGTACCCAAGGACTGGAAATGACACCCTTGAGACAGTTACCTGAAATTACGAGCAAGTCGCTTGGGATGATTTGTCTCTGCTGGTGAACACTTCTGTGCTACGAACTGTGGCAACATGACAGGTCAATAAAAATGTGTGTCATTTAGAATGATAAGCTATTAGAAAACTGTTCAAGCGTGATGTGTGGCAGAAGAAGTGAAGCTCGTTTTTGATGTTGCTGGTGGCTATTTACACTTTATACGTAGACGGTGCTGTAAGTCTTTTGCCTACACATGCTTCCAAACAGTAGTTAAAGAAATATAACTATCGGTTCCTGGAGTAGAATACATACATCTTTTAGAGTCTTGGAGATTGCTCTGATTGGTTTTCAAATGTGGGTAAGTAGTTTTGTGGTAAATTGACTCATAACTGCTTAAAAAAATAAATCCATATGTATTTTGCATTTGCCAAGTTAGCTGTGTCAGGTTTTGCCCACTGCATGAGTAAAGTAAATCTAAAGGAGCAGATTCTTCTCAAAATTAAGCCTTCTGTGTTGGACACATTGCCAATCACACTATGTTATTTGTGTGACAGCAAAACAGTTGCTGGTTAGAATGAAATGAAAATTTAATGACGTGATAATATACATTTCTGGGATTAGGGTATAAACTCATGATTTCTTCCTAAGGGAAATTCACTATTTCTGATTTCTGTCGTGAATTCGTTATGCTGCTAATTTAATGAAGACTTTATTTATTCTGGGGTTTTTTTTGTTGCATATTCCTTTGTCTATAACGTTAGAACCTGACACTGAGGGCGGCACAGTGGCTCAGCGGCAGAGTTGCTGCCTTACAGCTCCAGAGACGCCGGGTTCGATCCTGACTACAGTTGCTAACTGTATGGGGTTTGTATGTCCTCCCTGTGACCTCCATGGGTTTTCTCCGTGAGCTCCGGTTTCCTCCCAAACTCCAAAGACGTACAGGTTTGTAGGTTAATTCGCTTGGTAAAATTGTAAAATTGTCCCTAGTGTGTGTAGGATAGTGTTAGTGTGCAGGGATCGCTGGTCGAGATGGACGGTGTGCTGAAAAGCCTGTTTCTGTGCTCTCTCTAAACTAAACTAAATTGAACGATAATTTATTTGCACACTTGAGGCCAGAATCCGAGTGAGATTAATTAGACTAAAAGAACAAAGACATAAAAAGAAATAAACAAATATGGTGACCCAAAAAGCAGAAAAAAGGGAGACAGGCAAAATGTACACAAGAAGAAAAGAAATTTCCAGAAGTGTACGCTAAGAACACCAAAGGGACAATTGAAAGCACAACGGGGATTCTGTTCTTTGCAAAATAAGCACCGCCAGCTATACTTATTAATAAAGGATCCATGTGGAAAACATATTGTGAAGCGACATGTTTCGCATTTTTCAAAATGAAGGGAATGCTATGATGTAAATGTCAATATGTGCACCCAGCAGGTGGACCTCAGATGGAAATGTGCAGTCAACCTTATGCTTTCTATTAATGGAAGCTGCCAGCAGCATTTTGAAAATTAAACAGTAGTTATGAAGAAAATATTTTCCTAAGTTGTCAGCTACATATTGGCAAGGAAATTAATATTACCATATTGAACTAGCATGACATTGAATGTTGTTGGAGTATATTGAATGTATGATTACGAATCATATCTTTTAGTATTGGACCCACTGTTTGTGTGATGGATTTCAAGAAGCCAAAATCAATTGAGTTGTAACTAGGCTCTTAATTGCAATATTTCCCTACAATACTTTTTTGGGGTGGTACATAACAAGTCAACACTCAAAAAATGTATTCTCTCTTAGGCACTTTGCCAGTCATCTATTAATAATGAAAATTAACGGTGCATATTTGGGATTGGGGACGATATGTTACTGAAGTTAAACAAGCCCTTTCATCCAAAAGGAGCTGATTTCTGTAATTTGCTAATTGCTTTTGTTATTGCCAATTTAATGAATATTTTATCTCCTGTTTTTTTCTATTGAACAGTTCTTTAGCATTTGGAGCATTGTTTATAAGATAACTCTCATAAATGTCTGTATCTTTAGCAATGTGAATCAAGTTCAGGGAGAATGGCAAACAGTCTATGCCTGGCCAGATAGATTTTAATAACTGTTCTGTATCCTAAATACCGCCCAAAAGTTCAATTTTATGCTTTGTAATATATTTCCTTCAGGGTTTGTCTATTTGCTGATCATCCCATACTGAAAGACTTCACATCTTTTCAATAAATCTCTTGGAAGCCAAGTAACAAACCTGCTGGGACCACTCAACAAAATAGTAGCAGATCACTGATGGTCTGCCACTGATGGTCAAGTATTTCTATTTGGCTGACCAAACCAGGAATCCTTTTACGGCTTGGTGTCAGAATGGTACTACACTCATTGGGTAGATTATGCAGTGAGCACTTGGAAGGTGGGAGTTTGAAGGGGGGGGGGGGTGCGGTCGATGGTGGCAGGGAGCGGTTAAAGAAAGGTGACCAAATAATGAAGAGAATATTGACACTGAGAACCTGAGGACTAGAACTAATGGAGAGAACGAGAAATATGGGAAGTTTGGTTGGGATAGGAGTGGAATTGGGAGAATGGGAATATTAAGAATGGAATATTGTAGTGTGGGCAAAGATTGAGAATTATGAAGAGAATATTATGGGTAATGGGTGTCAATAGGAGCAATAACCTGATTTTGAACTGTGGGAGAGAGAAAAATGGAATACATGAAACTCTTAATCCTTAAGTAGTAGCATGTAGGGAGTCCTACTGGGGATAGATTTGAATTAGATCTTAAGGAGCGAGCATAGGAATGTGGTTATGATTTTCATAATAACACCGGATCTAGCAGAAGTAGATTGGACACAGCTGTTAGAGGGGAAACCAACATCTGATAAGTGGTGGTGTTTAAAAGCAAGATAGTAAGCATTCAGTGATCATGTTTCTTTAAGGATTATGAGCAAAGGTGGTAAAGTTTGGATTAACAAAGGATATTGAAAGTTTAATCCAGGAAAAAAAGGAAGCATACGTCAGGTAGAGGAAATCTATCAAATGAGTTATTTGAGGTTTATACTGGATATAGGAGAGAACTTATTAAAAATCAGGAGGGCACAAAGGGACTACGATTCTATAAGATCAAGGACCATGGACAACTTTTTTCCTCAGAAATTACTCCAATGCAAAATTTCAGACAATAATGATAATGACGGTGAGAGCACTGTTGTCTGCAAAATGTGCCAGTGATCAGGGCCAAAGGAAAGTGGACCATGTTTTAAATATCACTGTATAATCAAATGGAGATTATGAATTCATTTGCATCAAAGATGGGATCCAGAGACTGTGTTAGCAGCCCAAGTAAACAAAGATTAAAGATTGGTTTAATGGTTGTTTTCTTGGGGCTACGAACACATTCACTGGATCCCTTCTTGAATGCAAATGGATTAATAATCTCCATTTGTTGTCCTGTGATATTTAAAACATGGTCCACTTTTTGCTTGGTGCTTAATTTGCAGATCAATATTTTGATTTTGATTTCCTGCTTCACAGTATTAGCACTGTACCATTGTAATCTTTGTTTTACTATATCAAAGATGATCTGTAACCTTTTAACATTAACTTGGGTAAATTAGTAAGAGGAGATTGTGAATATCACTGGAATGCATGAGTTGCAAACAACTTTATTCACAACATTATCAAGCACAGTAAACATTTGCAGGATCAAAGTTAACTGACAGAGGATTGCACAAGATATCCAAACTTATGAGGTTGATAGTTTCATATGGCAATGATTTAATGTAATAATCAAACATTACAAAAATACAATCATTCGTTTCAAAGGTAGACAAAAAAGCTGGAGAAACTCAGCGGGTGAGGCAGCATCTATGGAACAAAGGAATAGGTAATGTTTCAGGTTGAGACCCCTTTTCAGACCTATTCCTATTGTCTATTACCTCGCTCGATAGATGCTGCCTCACCCACTGAGTTTCTCCAGCTTTTTTGTCTACCTTCGATTTTTCCAGCATCTGCAGTTCTTTCTTAATCATTCTATTCAAGGACTGTAAATGGCACTATTCTTGTGAAAGCTTATTCCTAAATGTGCTAATTCTCTCGTTGGAATATCTTACAGTTCCAGTTTGACTTTATTTTCATTTTGTAGATCATTCCAGATTCCATTAATTCTTTTTGATATCAAATTGGTCACAACAAATTATAGTTAAATTATATTTAGTTTAATCTAATTTTAAAAGCATGTTAAAACTTGAGATTTGGTTTGACTGTCTAAAATACTGTTCTTAAATGGATCTGATTTTTGTCCTTGAAATGGCCTCTTTCACCGTTGAAGATTTTTATTTGATAAAACATGATTAATCTTTAATGCAGCAAATCAAAGAAATGGAAAATAAGTCACAGTATTTGAAGTTTTGGATCTTTGATTCTGGAGATTCATTTGGTGGAGTAAAGATCAATTAATCGTTCTACCTCCCTCCAGCCAGAGAGCAGGGCTCCGTGCGTGGTGCTGTGGTAGCTCCTATGTGTGGCTTCACCAGCAAATAACAGCTGCAACATCTGGAATCCGAGTGTGTGGTTACATGATGAATGCTCATCAATATGAGGGATGATAACATTTGAATTAACAATATACTCCATTTAACCCGCACCAAGTGGTTCTGCTAGTTGTCGTGTAAACCTGGACCAGCACGGTGGCGCAGCGGTAGATTTGCTGCCTTACAGCGCCTGGAGTGCCGAGGCCCTGGTTCGATCCCCACTACGGTGCTGTCTGTTCAGAGTTTGTACGTTCTCCCCGTGACCGCATGCGTTTTTTCCCCGAGATCTCGGTTTTCTTCCACACTCCAAAGATGTACATGTACGTAGGTACAATAAGTTGGCTTGCAATAAGTGTAAATTGTCCCTAGTGTGTGTAGGATAATGTTAATGTGTGGGGATCACTGGTCGGTGCAGACTCAGTGGGCTGAAGGGCCTGTTTTCGTGCTGTATCTCTAAACTAAACCTCATTCAATAGACTACAATACAGAGCTTCACCGAATGCCTTCTTCGCTGCCTTGGAAAATGAGGCAAGGACAACTGAAGATAGATACAAAATGCTGGAGTAACTCAGTGGGTCAGGCAACATCTCTGGAGAAAAGGAATAGGTGACTTTTCGGGTCGAGACCCTTCTTCACACAGAGAGTCAGGAGAGAGGGAAATTAGAGATATGAAAAGGTACAAAGAACAAATGAATTAAAGGTATGAAAAGTGAAAAGTCAGCACCGATGATCAAGTGCTGAGTCCACAATGGTCCATTGTTGGCTGTGGAAAAGATGATAACGAGTGGATGAAAACTGCGAAACTAAGCTGAACGACAGTGAAACTAGCAGGACGACTAGGGACGGACGGAGAGATTAAGAGAGAATGCAACCGATCTAGAGCCAGTTCTCCCAGAGCAACAGTCAGTGAAATGTTGCCACAAAAGTGTGGAGCAACGTAGGCCATTACATCTTGGGTTTGATGACAGGTGTAAATTAACAGGCATCAACCAAAACAAAATAGATTGCTGGAATTGGATTTGCCAAAATCCAAAGATAATGTTGCCAGTTAAAACTCTTCAGGTAATTCCATCATAATGAAAGGTCACTGATCTAAAGTGTTAATTGTTTATTCTACCACAGATACAGCCTGACCTGAGTGTTTCCAGCATTCTCTATTTTCATAACTGAAAAAACATTTAGCTTGATTGCTTGGCCATTCTGACTGCGTAGTCATTCGAGACTGGGATGTGAATAATACTCACATGCAAGACGCTCTATAAAATGACACCTGGATAGAGTGGATGTAGAGAGGATGTTTCCAATAGTGGGAGTGTCGAGGACCGAGGCCATAACCTCAGAATAAAAGGACGTACCTTTAGAAAAGTGATGAGGACTCTTTAGTTAGAGGGTGATGAATTTGTGGCATTCTTTGCCACAGAAAGCGGAGGTTTTTTAATGATATTTTTGGACGAGGTTTTTAAGGCAGAGATTGACAGATTCTTGATTTGTGCGGGTGTCGGGGGTTTTGGTGAGAAGGCAGAAGAATGGGGTTGAGAGGGAAAGATAGATCAACCATGATTGAATGGCAAAGTAGACTTGAGGGGCCGAATGCCCTAATTCTGCTTCTAGAGCTTATGAACCTCACAGCAAGATGGGAGGAAAGCAAACCACAGTTAGAACATAGAACAGTTCAGCACAAGAACTACGGCCCACGTTATATGTGACGAACATGATGCCTAGACCAACTGTTACCTGCCGCACATAATCCACATCCCTCCATTCCTTGCATATTCGTATGCCTGACCAAAAACATCTTAAATGGCACTATTGTATCTGCATCAACCACTACCCCTAGTGGCACAATCTGGACACTCACAGTCCTCTGTGTGAAAAGACCTGCCTGGCACATCTTTAAATTTTCCCCATCTCAATTTAAAGTTTTGCATTCTCTAGTATTTGATTTTTCCACCCGGGAAAAAGGTTCTGATTGTCTATCCTATCGATGCCTCATAATTTTATATATTTCTATTAGGTCTGCCCACATAACGTCCATCATTCCAGAGAAAACAATCAAAGTATGTCCAACCACTCCTTGTACCTAACACCCCCTGAACCAGGCCTCGTTTTGGTTAACCTCTTCTGCACCCTTTCCAAACCATCCATACCCTACAATGGGGTGACCAGAACTGCACACAAACCTCCTAATGTGGCCTAATCAGTCCCATAAAGCTGCATCATGACTTCCTGACTTACACTCAATGCCATACCCTATGAAAGCAATCATGCCATATGCCTTCTTTACCACTCTCTCCCTCTACTTGTTTTGCCAGTTTCAGGAGTTATGGACCCAAGAACCCTCTGTACATCAACGTTGCAAAAGGTCATGGCATCCATTATAGATATTTCTTCCCTTGCATTTGACCTAAACAATGTGCAACACCTCACACTTGCTTGGGTTAAACTCCATCTGCCATTTTCTGCCCACTTCTGATCTATATCTTCACAGTCTGCAAACCCAGCAATCTTGGCATCACCTGCAAATGTACTATCCAACCCATCTAGGTTTACGTCCAATTGTTTACATATTTTGCAAACAGCAGAGGTCTCTGCACAGTTCCCTGTGGAACTCCTCTGATCTCAGAACTCCAGCCTGAATATTGTCCTTCCACCACACCCCTCACTCTTCAACCAGTAAGCCAGTTCTGAATCCATATGACCAAGTCCTGTTCATCCTGTGCATCTTAATCTTCTGGATCAGCCTACTATAGGGAACATAATCAAATGCCTTGCTAAAATCCAGGTAGACACCATCTACTACCCTACCCTTAACAACCAACTTAGTCACTTCCTCAAGTTTAAATCTAAATACAACTCTCAGCAAGTCGATTCAGTTTATGCCTTAGAAAGCCATATGCCATGGCTTACCGGAGAACCACTTCCTTCTGTTGCATGTGGTAAAGGTTCAGTCAGTAGGTCTATCATATCACCAGTTGAATTGATCGATATATGGGAGTAGGAGCCCCGGGTATAAGGGTTACTGAACCATTTTGTTACAAAAACATTCTTTAATTCAGGCAGCGATGATCTCCCTAAAAAAAAAAACCCAGTTGTAAATAAATTAGAATTAGTATACATTCTACAAAATAACAAAATTATATATTTAGTTTTTTTTAAATGTACTTTAAGCCTGAGTATATGAAAAATCTCAAGGAGAACAATATTGTGTGAATCTGAAAAGTAAAACCTTCTCTACAATGTTCCCCACTGTACAGGTCCACCACCAATTTTCTGGTCTGGCATCTCCTTTGTTCCAGACAAAATTACGAGAGCGCACTTGAAATCCCTCCCAGAAGTCCCCCTGAAAATGTGACACCTAGGCAAGGTGAGTTGACCGATCTCGACCTCATCAACCTCATTGGGATTTCCTCACCGATCAGCGGGTCAAATTTGCCCGCCGGGGCTCTGGAACTCCGGCCCAGCTGGAGCCGGCAGATCCATTCCCATAGCCGACTTCCGTGACTGACTTTGAGGACCGGTATCTCAGCTCCTCGCGGCTTAGGTAGACCATTCCGGTACTGTTAGACTCCTTCCGGAGGCCGTGACCTCTGTTGATCCGGCAAACCATACAATCCCGAAAGGCAAGCAAGGATGCCGGAAAATCGGTGGTGGACCTGTATTGACTATGTAACAAAGATAAACCAGATGGATAACCACACACAACAAAAGGTATAGCAGAATGCTGTTTATGCACATAAACATATGCAGAGACTTCACTGTTTGTAAACTATGGATGGTTTTAGTGACAATTAATTGCTCTGCTGGGGAAAGGTTATTGCAGGGGCTGTTCTCATCCATTATGAACAAACCTTTTAACCCAACAGTCCAAAATCGTTCAACTTTTCATCAAGAGTAACTTATCCCTTGTCGGTTACTGCCTGTAATAAGTGTCAGACTGCCATGTGATGATGAGCATCACAACCCTGCAATAAGATACTCAGTGTGATGCACATGGACTCCATTTATGGAACTGGCAATTTAAAAAAGGATTCAGAAAAATCTGCAACATTTTCAAATTTAACTGAATCCACAGAATAACCCAACTGGGCTGGATTGAGTGCAGTTGACCTCTGCGTCATTGTTAGGCTGACCACCAGGATCTACAGACTTCACTCCACAAACGGACATTAAGATTAAGTGCACTTGATTATTTTTCTTTATTTCACTTTATCTTTTAAATTGATATTATTATTTATTAATATATAAATATATTTTATATCTATATTACTAAATCTCTGATCTTGACCGCTTTTGGCCGACTGTGCTGCGATTTCCGAGAGAACGCCGCCACCTATGGCCGTCATTTTTGGCCACCTCGCTCAGCCCCCCTCTGCCGTATGAGTGCGGAGGATTTGTTCCGTCGATGAAAAATGAGAGAGATATAAATGTTTTTATAAAATTCCCCATTCTCTCTGCTGCCCCCGCTGGCGGCAGGGGGAGGGACTATAAACCAGGAAGTGTCGTGCCTCTCTCAGTCTCTGCCAGACCAGGAAGCGAGAAGGTCACGGCTCTCTGAGCTGCGAATAACACTGAACGCACGTCTACTCCACGGTGAGTCCCCTTGATGCGGCTGTAAAATGGCTGCAGCCCTTTTTAACAAGTTTGTGTTCACAAAATGAATTTTGGTTGTCGGGTGTCTGCATCCCAATTGTTTGCCTCGCCTTTTTTAACAAGTTTGTGTTCACAAAATGAATTTTGGTTGTCGGGTGTCTGCAGCCCAATTGTTTGCCTCTACTTTTTGACAAGTTTGTGTTCACAAAATGAATTTTGGTTGTCGGGTGGCTGCAGCCCAATTGTTTGCCTTGGCTTGGCTTTTAAAATTGTTGCAACAGTTGGATGCCTGCCCAAGCATCCATACGGCCCACAATGTCTATACTAGCCCTCTGGAAACCAGTACCTTCAGACCGCAACACCCATGATAGCGCAACAGACAGCCCCCCCCACTGGCGAGCAGTATTGGAATTGGTGGAGAGGTGGAATATTGCGTTGGTGACCAGCCCTCCCGTGTGATGCTGGGACCCAATAGGTCCCACTTAGTCTAGTATTATTATATAATTTTAACTTTAAAAAAATCTTTATTCTCATCATTTAAACTGTGTCTCTGAATAGCAGAAATACTTAAGCACAAAGATGTTTTGGCTGCAGAGAGCTGTCAATGACCAAGGGGGTAGTCTGAGGTTCGCAGCCTCAGCCTGTGCCAACTGAGGTCTTGTTGCTACTCGCACCTCATGGAAGGGCCCTGGAGTGATGACATCAGTACGATGGAGTGACTGGGTCCTGCAGCAGGTAAGTGCAGGTGTGGGATTAACACAGAGTCCTGATGCAAGTCAGATGCACCTTAGCTGGCGAATTCTAAGCATTAAACAAATACTGCAGATACTGCATTGGTGAAATGCGCAGAAAATAGGGAATGCTCAGTGGGGTCACGAGGCACCTGTGGAGTGAGAAACTGGAGGAAGGTTAGTGTGAGAGGTGGAGGCCTGGAAGGATTAAATGATGGTACAAAATGAAGTGATAGTGAGACAAGTGTAGAAATCTAACATTGTCTGAAATCTAACATTGCCTGTTTTTCTTGTGGGAATTTCACTATTATGAATGAATATCAAGAGAAAAAAATAGCTAAAAAAAAAAGTATTATATGAAGATTTATAAAGTCAGAATTGTGCAGCACGTAACCAGGACCTTAGGGCCCACTGTGTACCTGTTAGCCATTTTCGCCAGGGACTTGATGTCGTATCCAACCATGCTTTGGGAGTATGCTGCTAGCTAGAGACAGAGAGAAATTCTGGGACCAGGAGAACAAAGAAGCACTGTGAAAATGGTCTCGTGGTTGACTTCGGGTGAGAGCTTAGTTGAAGGTAACTTCATGGCTTTGTTGTGTGGCCTTGAGAAGATAAGGTGTCTGGGAACGGCCATTTTGCAAAGGGACTGTATGATGAGAATGCAAATATGAACAGGCAACATAATTAAGAAATCTCTAGCCTGATAAGAAACAAAGATACATTTTAATTATTCAGCCCTTGGATAAATAACATCTTGAAATGATTGACCAGAATCGTGAGAGCCTTGGGTTAGAACAAAAGCTTCCTTTATAAGAGTAAAGGAAAAAATTGTATAAAAGATAGGCAGTTCGAGACTTTGACAGTGACAACCTGGGAACAACCATCGCAAGAAGAAGGGACCTGAGTTCGAAGCTCAGAGAAGACTACCCCCTACAAACAGAGTGAATCTGGCCAATTCATGCATACGGGTAATATGAGTCCAAATCATGAGTTTTGTGATTTAGTTTAAGAAGTGATGTTGAAATAGTAAAGCAAATGAGTAGTTATTAGAAGTCAATAGTTTGCATGCTTGAGTAACTCGAGTGTTAAAGATTGAGTTGTACTAAACTTTGGTTTAGAGTCTTTTGTTTGACATGTTAGTTGATACCCTTTTGAGGTAATAAGGGTCAACAACATTAAATCTATACCAATCCCAATTTCCAGCATTCGGCTCATAGCCTTGCATGCTGTAGCACTTCAAGTGCGCTTCTAAATACTTTTCAAATGTTGTGAGAGTTCCTGCCTCCATTAACCCATCAAGGAAATAAACTGCAGATTTCAACCACACTGAGTATGTAAAATAAAAATAATTCTTGTCCACTCCAAATCTTGTATCCTTTACCCAAACCCACAAAATATGCCAGTTGGTTTGTACAAATAGTTTGTACAAATTATCCCAATCGGTTAATTTATTCCCGTATATTTACACCACAGGTTATATTCCTAAGAATTCCAATTCCTACCTGTAAATTGTCTGAAAAGACAGGTCAAACTTTAAGCCACTTCTTGCAGACTCAGCAATTCTTTAAATTCTGCCTCTTTCCCAGAGATTGTTCCCACAAGAAGATGCCCATATCTTTGGAACCAAACAGCAAGCATTAGTCACTGGACATTTAACATTCAAAAATCTTATACATACAAAAAACTACTTAACTATACCACTTGCCAATAATGCATGCTCGTTGTATTTAATTACATACATAACCAAACTTCTAACCGTAATGCATGTAGACCCTAGCTTATTCGCAAAACAAAACGGATAAACCAGAATATTACTTAGTTAAAAGACGACAGATGGCTAAACGGGCAGTCTTATGTACTCCACACATTGATCAGCATGTGTGCAACAGACTTCATTGCTGGATAAACCCTGGATTTATCTAAATGACAGCTAATGTTTCTGATGGGAAGGGCTCATTTTGAGCTTCACTCTATAGTTAAGAGCTTTTTCTCATCCATTTTGACCAAAACCTTTTGATTCCAACTATGCAAGATTATTCCACGCTATTTAAGAATTTATTTTCCATATCATTCAGTACCCTTTCTTGAATGCTGATCAATTTGGTATCACAATATTGCAAATTGTTCCAGAGTTCATAGTGGTCTAGGCTACCTAATTTTACATAGAATTAACAGTATAATCCATGAAGAATAAGGCTATTTGAGCCAACCAGATAACTGTGGCCCTTGGAGTATTTAAACTACTGGATTTGATCTGAGAGATGAAATGACAGTCTTGCTACTGCCTATAGGCAATAGGTGCAGGAGTAGGACATTCGGCCCTTCAAGCCAGCACCGCCATTCAATGTGATCATGGCTGATCATCCACAATCAATACCCCGTTCCTACCTTCTCCACATATCCCCTGACACTGCTATCTTTAAGAGCCCTATCTAGCTCTCTCTTGAGTATCCAGAGAAACGGCCTCCACCGCCCTCTGAGACAGAGAATTCCACAGACTCACAACTCTCAGTGTGAAAAGGTGTTTCCTCATCTCCATTATAAATGGCTTACCCCTTATTCTTAAACTGTGGCCCCTGGTTCTGGACTCCCCCAACATCGGGAACATGTTTCGTGCCTCTTGCGTGTCCAAACCCTCAATAAATCTTATATGTTTCAATAAGATCCCCTGGACTTTATAAACTCCACCATCAATAGTGTCACCTCCCTCAAACAGGTGACCATATTCCCGAATCAGAAGCCATGGATGAACAACGAGGTCAGGCTACTGCTGAAAGCACGGGACACCGCTTTCAGGTCAGGCGATGCTCGAGCCTACAGTTCAGCCAGGGCTAACCTGAAGAGGGGCATCAAGAAGGCCAAGCACTGCCATAAGCTCAGGATTGAGGAGCACTTCAACAACAACTCCGACCCCCGACGCATGTGGCAAGGCATCCAGGCCATCACGGACTACAGACCCTCCAACACCACCCCCACATCCAGCGACGCCTCCTTCCTTGAGGAGCTTAACCACTTCTATGGCCGCTTTGACAGGGACAATCTAGAGACAGCCATCAAGGCTGTGCTACCTGCCGATCACCAACCCCTCACACTCACCCCCTACGACGTATTCGTGGCACTGAGTAGGACTAATGCACGTAAAGCTGCTGGCCCTGACGGCATCCCCGGGCGCGTGCTCAGGGCCTGTGCTGCGCAGCTGACAGACGTCTGGACTGACATCTTCAACCTGTCACTTGCCCAAGCAGTTGTCCCCACGTGCCTTAAAACCACCTCCATCGTGCCAGTGCCAAAACACTCCACTGCGGCAAGCCTCAACGACTTCCGCCCAGTTGCACTTACCCCCATCATCACCAAGTGCTTCGAGAGGCTGGTCCTGGCACACCTCAAAAGCTGCCTACCCCCCACACTGGATCCCTATCAGTTTGCCTACCGCAAGAACAGGAGTACGGAGGATGCCATCTCAACGGCACTTCACTCCGCCCTCTCCCACCTCGACAACAGAGACACTTACGTAAGAATGCTGTTCATCGATTACAGCTCAGCATTCAACACCATTATACCATCAAAACTGATCACCAAACTCGGTAACCTGGGCATCGACCCCTCCCTCTGCAACTGGATACTGGACTTTCTAACCAACAGACCCCAGTCTGTTAGGTTAGACAAGCACACCTCTTCAACCCTCACCCTGAACACCGGCGTTCCACAGGGCTGTGTGCTGAGCCCCCTCCTCTACTCCCTCTTCACCTATGACTGCACACCTGTACATGGTACTAACACCATCATCAAGTATGCAGATGATACAACGGTGATTGGCCTCATCAGCAACAACGATGAGTCGGCCTACAGGGAGGAGGTCCAGCACTTAGCAGCATGGTGCGCTGACAACAACCTGGCCCTTAACTCCAAGAAGACCAAGGAGCTCATTGTAGACTTCAGGAAGTCCAGGGGCGGCACGCACACCCCCATCCACATTAACGGGACGGAGGTGGAACGTGTTTCTAGCTTCAGGTTCCTGGGAGTCAACATCTCCGATGACCTCTCTTGGACCCACAATACCTCAACTCTGATCAAGAAGGCTCACCAGCGTCTCTTCTTCCTGAGGAGACTGAAGAAGGTCCATCTGTCTCCTCAGATCCTGGTGAACTTCTACCGCTGCACCATCGAGAGCATCCTTACCAACTGCATCACAGTATGGTATGGCAACTGCTCTGTCTCCGACCGGAAGGCATTGCAGAGGGTGGTGAAAATTGCCCAACGCATCACCGGTTCCTCGCTCCCCTCCATTGAGTCTGTCCAAAGCAAGCGTTGTCTGCGGAGGGCGCTCAGCATCGCCAAGGACTGCTCTCACCCCAACCATGGACTGTTTACCCTCCTACCATCCGGGAGGCGCTACAGGTCTCTCCGTTGCCGAACCAGCAGGTCCAGGAACAGCTTCTTCCCGGCGGCTGTCACTCTACTCAACAACGTACCTCGGTGACTGCCAATCACCCCCCCACCCCCCGGACACTTATTATCACTTATTATTATTTATTTAAATCATTTGCTATGTCGCTCTTCCAGGGAGATGCTAAATGCATTTCGTTGTCTCTGTACTGTACACTGACAATGACAATTAAAATTGAATCTGAATCTGAATCTGAATCTGAATCATCCAGAGTATACAAGCCCAGCCGCTCCATTCTCTCAGCATATGACAGTCCTGCCATCCCGGGAATTAGCCTTGTGAACCTACGCTGCACACCCTCAATAGCAAGAACTATTGCTACTGCCTACCGTTTGGAATCTAAATCAAGACCAGTTAGAAGATGGTCATAGAGTAATACAGTGTGGAAACAGTTTCCCCAGCCCAACATGCCCACACCGATCAACATGTCCCATCTACACTAGTCCAACGATGCCATTTGGCCCATATCCCTCTAATCCTTTCCCTACCATTCCTTGACCTCACCATCTCCATCGCAGGGGACAGACTCCTGACCGACATACATTATAAACCCACTGACTCACATGGCTATCTGGACTACACGTCTTCCCACCCTGCCCCCTGTAAAGACTCCATCCCCTACTCCCAATTCCTCCGCCTACGCCGCATCTGTTCCCAGGATGAGACATTTCATACCAGGGCATCGGAAATGTCCTCGTTCTTCAGGGAACGGGGATTCCCCTCCGCCACCATAGATGAGGCTCACACCAGGGTCTCATCCATACCCCGCAACACTGCTCTCTCTCCCCATCCCCGCACACGCAACAAGGGCAGAGTCCCTCTGGTCCTCACCTTTCACCCCACCAGCCGGCAAATACAACACATAATCCTCCGCCATTTCCGCCACCTCCAACGTGACCCCACCACTCGCCACATCTTCCCATCTCCCCCCATGTCTGCCTTCCGCAAAGACCGCTCCCTCCGCAACTCCCTCGTCAATTCTTCCCTTCCCTCCCGCACCACCCCCTCCCCGGGCACTTTCCGTTGCAACCGCAAGAAATGCAACACCTGTCCCTTCACCTCCCCCCTCGACTCCATTCAAGGTCCCAAGCAGTCGTTCCAGGTGCGACAAAGGTTCACCTGTATCTCCTCCAACCTCATCTACTGCATCCGCTGCTCTAGATGTCAGCTAATTTACATCGGTGAGACCAAGCGTAGGTTGGGCGACCGTTTCGCCGAACACCTCCGCTCAGTCCGCCTTAACCTACCTGACCTCCCGGTGGCTCAGCACTTCAACTCCCCCTCCCATTCCCAATACGACCTCTCTGTCCTGGGTCTCCTCCATTGCCAGAGTGAGCAACAGCGGAAATTGGAGGAACAGCACCTCATATTCCGTCTGGGGTCCTTGCGCCCTTATGGCATCAACATTGAATTCCCCCAATTTGGCTAGCCTGTGCTGTCCCCTCCCCTTCCTTCACCCTCTAGCTGTCTCCTCCCACCCTCCCATCCGCCCGCCCTCGGGCTCCTCCTCCTCCCCTTTTTCCTTCTTTCTTTCCCCACCCCCCATCAGTCTGAAGAAGGGTTTCGGCCCGAAACGTCGCCTATTTCCTTCGCTCCATAGATGCTGCTGCACCCGCTGAGTTCCTCCAGCAATTTTGTGTACCCTAGCCATGTACCTGTCTGATTGCTTCTTAAATGTTGCGATAGTACCTGCTTCAAGTACCTCCTCTGGCAGCCCGTTCCATACATCCTCTACCCTTTGCATGAAAAAGTTACCTCTCAGATTCCTATAAAGTCTTTCCCCTTTCACCTTAAATCTATGCCCTCTGGTTCTTGATTCTTCCACTCTGAGCAAGACACTCTGTGCGACCGACTGATCTATTCCTCTCATGATTTCATACACCTCTATAAGATCACCCCTCATCCTCCAGGGAATAGAGTCCCAGCTTGCTCAACCTCTCCCTATAGCTCAGACTCTCGAGTCCTGGCAACATCCTTGTAAATCTTCTCTGCATTCTTTCCAACTTAATAACATCTTTCCTGTGTGGGAAGGAACTGCAGATGCTGGTTTAAACGGAAGATAGACACAAAATGCCGGAGTAACTCAGCGGGACAGGCAGCATCTCTGGAGAGAAGGAATGGGTGACGTTTTGGGTCGAGACCCTTCTTTTTCCTTCTTACCCATTCCCATGTGTGCAGTATTGTTATGTTTGTCGTCAACACAAAGCTGGTGGGAAAGAGCAGAAGGATGAAAAATGCCTGCAAAGTGATGCAAACTGTGAAGTATTGAAAGGGAAGGCAAGTAGAGAACAATTTTGGCGAATGTGTAGTTTTTATCACTTTGGTTGAAAGCGTAGAAAAACAATATCTTAAAAATAGTGAGTAATAAATTCTGGTGGTATGCATTAAGATCCTTGCTAAATCGCTAAGCAGTCATTTTGAAAACAGTTTTCCCCCATTGGCCTTCTACTATGTAATTCAGGGGTTGTGGGTGAACTGCGATTCCAGAAAAAGGAGGGCATTTCAGATGTCCTAGAGTGGAGTAATCTCGAGAACATATGGGGCTGTGATAAAGAAACTGAAAGGGGTGGCATCCTTCCAAGAGACAGGGTGAGACGAGATTTAGGCTAGATAGCTTGGAAGTCAGTGGATTTGGGAGAAGATGAACTCAGGAAATGAACTGCAGTTAGATTTAGCCCGTGGGGCTAAGGGAATCAAGGGATATGGGGGGGGAAAGCCAGAACGGGGTACTGATTTTGGATGATCAGCCATGATCATAATGAATGGCGGTGCTGGCTCAAAAGGCCAAATGGCCTACTCCTGCA
The DNA here is from genome assembly GCF_010909765.2 of Amblyraja radiata. NCBI lineage: Eukaryota > Metazoa > Chordata > Chondrichthyes > Rajiformes > Rajidae > Amblyraja > Amblyraja radiata. Next base: position 20,532,807 of record NC_045964.1, read on the forward strand.
CCTATTTTCTATGTTTCTATGTTCCTATCAGTAGAAGTGTATAGGCAGCAAATTAATGGCTGAAAGAAGAATATTTGAAAAATTGGATATATATGGTCTAATCTTTTCACTATGCTAGATCCTGTATTTCGCCTAGTGTGAATATGATATAAACACTTGAGTGGTGGGGCAGTGGTTAAATGGCTGGACTAGAGATATAGAGGCTGACCATCCAGAGAAGAGCCACAATCCCACCAATGCAAATGTGGAGTTTAAAGTCAGCTCATTAACTCAGGAATTTTAAAACAAAAATCTAGCTCAGCAATGGTGATCGTGAAATCCTAATTAAAAAAAAGAAATGCAATGAAAGAGGTGGTGCAGTGGCAGAGCTGCTGCGTTACCCAGGATTGACCACGGGTTCTGTCTGTACGGAGTTTGTACGTTCTCCCTGTGACCACGTGGGTTTTCTCTGGGTGCTCCGGTTTCCTCCCACATTCCAAACACACACATGTTTGTCGGTTAATTGGCCTCCGTAAAATTGTCCCTGATGTGTATATGATGTTGGGTAGAACTACTGTGAATGGGTGATCGCTGGTCGGTGCAGACTTGTTGGGCCGAAGGGCCTGTTTCCACGCTGTATCTCTCAACTAAACAAACTAAACTTGAATTTTAGGTACTTCCCCACAGCCATCAGGCTATTAAACTCGGCTCAGACAAAAGTCTGAACATTAATAGCCAATAATCTGTTTATTTGCACTTTATCAGTTTAATTATTCATGTGTGTATATATTTATGCAATGGTATATGGACACACTGATCTGTTCAGTATTCGTGCCTACTATGTTCTGGTGTGCTAAAGCAAAGCAAGAATTTCATTGTCCTATCAGGGACACATGACATTGAAACTCTCTTGAACTCTTGAACATGGAGACATTGCTGAGAGACAGACACAAAGATGCTCTACAAAGGTAAGACATTTCTAATCATACCTTTCTGTTGGTTTGACCACATAGAAAACAGGGGCACTTTTCCACCACTCAGCCAGATTGGGTTCCTGACGAGACAATGGGGGTTCCTCCTCCCAAACCAATCCAATTACATCTGTATTTTCATCCCAAAATGGGGCCTCGAATTCCAGGTAAATCTTGTTCATCGTTCCAAAGCCCATGCTTTGAATTGCATTTAATTTTTGCTCAGGAAGTCTTGGCTGGAACAATGATTGACAATTAGCCTTCAGACAACCTGTGGATGGAAAAGATCAAACATTTCTTTTCTGCTACATTTGTTTTAAAATGAAATTTTGTGCTACTGGCAGGTTTGCAGAATTGTTATCGCCAGAGGTTAATCAATATTTTTCACTTTACACTCAAACAGTAATGCTGTTTATATAATGGGTATGATGGCAGAAATGCTACCCTATGAAGTATAGTTTTAATATAATATCAAGTATAACCCACAGAAATGATTAAACTATCCCAATCACACATTCCATTTATTTTTATTAACCTTGCTCTCTATTCTAATGCATTTTTTAATAAAAATAACATACAGTGGAAAACAATATATCAACAGAAAACATTGTAAATATGCAGCTGGTCAGGAGCAGTTCGGGAGACAGAAACAGAATTAACATTTCATGTCAATGGGGTGTCATCAGAACGTTAAATCTAAGAGCAAAGACTGTGCTATGCTCAAAGATGCTGCTTGACCTGTTGAATATCTTTACCATTTTCTGTTATTGTCTCATTCAGTTCTGGCATTTGAGATAATGGTAGGCGCCATTTGCTGCTGAGGACCTGAGCATGGCCACAGAGGACAAATTTGGCCTGCCGATCCGCCATGGAAGTCCTGATGAGGTCAAGATCGGCCGCCTCACTCGGCCTAGGTGCTTCATTTTCAGGGGGACTTCCGGAGGCGATTTCAAGTGCACTCTTGTAATTTTTCATGATTAAAGGAGGTGCAGGACCACCAGTTGCTGGAAAATCGGCAGTAGACATGTATGTCCCATTCACAAAAATCAGGGCAATCCAATCCAGCTAATTTACCACCCAACGCTTCTATTCTCAATCACAGTAAACTGATGAAACCTGTCACTAACATGCTATCAAATGACACCTACCAATGCCAAGTTTGACTTTTGCTTGGTCATCTTAACTCCAGACTTTATCATAGCCTTGGTATCATAGCCAAATTGCTACCATTTGGCTATCATAGCCAAAAAGCACACAGTTGCTTCAATTGCTAAGGAGTGACAAATTGGATTGAGTTTGTTGTCATATGCACAAATACCTGCATCTCATCCTACTTGTGCTTCTGACAATAAATTCAATACAATCTGTCATTCCTCAACAAATGAGACAGTTGATGCTTGCATTAAGCAAGCCTTAGACAGCATTCAAACCTGGGCTGATAAGTGGCAAACAACATTAGAACGACAAACATTTTGGTAATGACCATCTCCAACAAGAGAATCTTGCCACCTCCTTTATATTTAATGGCATTACCACCTACCTTTGATATATAATGGCATTGCCATTATTGAGTTCCCCATGGCAGCGGTAGAGTTGTGGACTTACAGCGTTAGAAACCTGGGTTCGATCCTGACTACAGGTGCTGTTGTGCAGAATATGTACGTTCTCCCCGTGATCGCGTGGGTTTTCTTCAGGTGCTCTGGTTTCCTCTCACACTCCAAAGACGTACAGGTTTGCAGGTTGATTCGGCTTTGGTTAAAATTGTAAATTGTCCCTACTCTGTAGGATCGTGCTAGTGTACAGGGATTGTTGGTCGGCGCCGACTCAGTGGGTCGAAGGGCCCATTTCCACGGTGTATTTCTAAACTAAACTACACTAAATTATATATATATATATTACAAGGGTCATCATTTTATCAAAGACTCAACTGGACCAACCATATAAATACCATTTCTACAGGGGTAGGTCGGAGACTGAGTATTCTGTGGTGAGTGACTGAGCTTCTGGCACCCCAAGGCTTTTCTTTCCTCACAAAGCACAGGCCAGGAGTCCGATGAAAGTCTCTCCACATACCTGGACGAATGTAGCAACGACAAAAATCTTAAAGAAGTTGGGTGGTCATGTTGCAATTGTATAAGAGTTTGGTGAGGCTGCATTTAAAGTATTGTGTTCAGTTTTGGGCCCCATGTTATAGGAAAGATGTTGTCAATCTGGAAAGGGCGCAGAGAAGGTTTACGAGGATTTTGCCAGGACTAGAGGGTCTAAGCTATAGGGAGAGGTGAGTCGGCTGGGACTATTCCTTGGAGCACAAGAGGATGAGGGGTGATCTTGCAGAGGTATATAAAATCATGAGAGGAATAGATCGGGTAGGTGCACAGAGTGTCTTGCCCAGAGTAGGTGAATCAAGGACCAGAGGACATAGGTTAAAGGTGGAGGGGAAAAAATTTAATAGGAATTTGGGGGTAAATTTTTATGGAAGCCAATTAACCTAAAACCGTGTACATCTTTGGAGGAAACTGGAGCACATGGGGAAGACTCACATAGTCACAACGAGAATGTACAAAAGCCATACAGACCGCACCCTTAGTCAGGGTTGAATGCAGGAACTGACACGGTGAGGCAGCAACTACTGCTGTGCCACTGTGCATCTCTGTTAGATTCCTTTAGTATAGTGAATATGTTGCATCTTTATTTGTTGTTGATCCTGCACCTTGCGCAGTGCTGTTACAATGACCTAGTGAAATACTAAGGATGACATGATCAGCTAGAATGTGGCCTCCATCTTCACACAACACCTTGTCAGGATATAGTGAACTGTCCTCTGACTCAAAGCTTCCATTCCACAGGATTTGCTGAACAGGCTTCTTCAGCAACAGCTTCTCACTCGGAATAACCTTCAGCAATTTCTCAAGCAAGTTGGGGAATAACCTGGAACAATAGAGCATTCTGTCATTGAGGTAGAATTGGACACAATGCAATTATAAGTAAAGAAAAAGAGGAATACCTCTTGAAGCTAATCTCCCCCCTCCCCCCCCCCCCCCCCCCCACCCCCCCTCCCCTCCCAAGTGGTGAATTCACACAGCACTGGGTAACCCTACAATTTCCTGGGATGAATCGGGGAGATGCTGATCATGATGAATGAGGAAATGGCGAATTTATGAAAACAAAAATCCTGGAAATATTTCTTAATCTTCCAGCCTTTCCCCACACTTTCAACATTTCCTAATGCAACCAAGGCAGGATCTTGTCGACACTCAATCATTTATTATCTATCATTAGTGCAGCTGTAAACATCAATTTTTTGTTTAGTTTAGAGATACAGTGCGGAAACAGGCCCTTCGACCACCGAGTCCGAGCCAACCAGTGATTCCTCTTACACTAGTTCCTTCGTACGGACCATGGATAATTTACAGAAGGCAATTAACCTACAAACCTGTAAGTCTTTGAAATTTGGGAGAAAACCGGAGCAACCGGAGAAAACCCAATCTGTCACAGGGAGAACATACAAACTCCGTACAGACAGCACCTGTAGTCATGAGCGAACCCGAGTCCCTGGCGGTGTAAGGCAGCAACTCTACTGCTGCACCACCTTGCCGCCCTTTTCCCCAAGAGGTTGCCTGGTTTACTACAAAAGATTCCAGTGAATCTGTAAAATGCCTACATTTTGGGCAGTCTACCATAACTAACCATTTCAAATAACCTATCATACCAGACATTTAAAAAAAACTCAGAATCGTGTTGTAATTTTAAAGTAAATAAATACAACACTTGGAACCTGTCCCATTAACAATACTCAGTGTTAGAACTTCTCTGTATCATCTTCAGAACCTTGGTGTCCTTTGTTATGAAGATAATTTAAAAAAACCTTTGGATTTAAGTGCTAACATGAACATGTATCGAAGACACTGTTTAAAACATTCCTATTTCTGCAATTTACATATTGGATTCAATAATGTGCAAATTTGGGTTGTTGAAATGACTGCCTTCAACCGGTTGAAATTACCCCAGAATGTACATTACCAATCTTCCATTAAGATCTACACAAGACTCTCAGTGAACAAACTAACTTTTTGTCGGTCACGATAGGTCAAGCAAGAACATTACTGAAATAAGATTTATTTATCAATCATATTAGTGGCATTTATACATTGACTGTGCAAGTAGATGGGATTAATTGACAATATCTGAATTTTTAAGAAAGTAATTTGGTATGTTATATTAATTCAACTATAATGAACATCAATTTTCAGTTAAAATGAATGTTGGAAAGTACCATCGATTAATTTAGTTTAAGAAAAAATGCAGATGCTGGAAAAATCGAAGGTAGACAATAATGCTGGAGAACCTCAGCGGGTGAGGCGGCATCTATGGAGCGAAGGAATAGGTGACGTTTCGGGTCGAGACCCTTCTTCAGACTGATGTGGAGGGGCGGGAAGAAGAAAGGAAGAGGCGGAGACAGTAGGCTGTGGGAGAGCTGGGAAGGGGAGGGGAAGGAGGGAGAAAGCAAGGACTACCTGAAATTGGAGAAGTCAATGTTCATACCGCTGGGGTGTAAACTGCCAAAGCGAAATATGAGGTGTTGCTCTTCCAATTTGCGGTGGGACACTCTGGCCATGGAAGAGGCCCAGGGCAGAAAGATCGGATTTGTAATGGGAGGGGGAGTTGAAACTTGAAACATTGAATTAATGCAATATTTAGGTACTTTTAATTGCTCTTAAGATCTGGTATTATTTATTGGCCACCCTCAAAATCTCTGAAGGCATTAAAAGTTAGTCTTGTATAATGGACTTTAGACTTTAGAGAAACAGCATAGAAATAGGCTCTTCAGCCCACCTAGTCCGTGGTGAGCAGCCACCACCCATACACTAACTAACATATCCTACACCCTAGGGACAATTTTACAAAGCCAATAACCTATGAATCTGTACGTCTTTGGAGTGTGGGAGGAAACCGCAGCACCCAGAGGAAACTCACACAGTCACATGGAGAATGTACATATTCCATACAGCCAGCACCCGTAGTTAGGATCGAACCTGGGTCTCTGTCCTGTTGGAGATCTATCAGAAGCGGAGCATCAGCAGAACCATCTCCATTATTAAGGACCCCTATATCCATCACACCACACCTTGTCCATTCTGCCATCTGGGAAGAGGTCCAGGAGCATCAGCTGCAAAACCAGCAGGATGCTACACAGCTTCTTCCCTCAGGCAATAAGACTGGTTAACGGACTGTGTCCACTCCCCATATATCATACACCAACACATCTAACCTCGCCCATACTTTGACAGCTAGGCACCTGTCAAAGCAAAGCCACTGTTCGGTCTGAATGTCTGTTTATATTTCAATTTTTAGGCCTATTTTAGATATGGTAATTTTAATTTTTAAAGCTACATGTATTTATTCTCTTTTTATTAACTGTACTGACGGGAACTGATTGAGAAACAATTTTTTGTTTCATCTGTGTATGTAAGTACTCAGTTAAAATAACATTAAAGTAAATACTGATAACGATACTGGTAAGGCAGTAACTCTACCGCTGTGCCACTGTGCCACCCTGGAATTGGTGTTTCATGTTGGCTAGAGCAGAGAAGAGGGACAGATTCCTTCTTCTCACGAACTATTAGGTTTACAGAAACTTGATTATTTGCCGGTATTGCTATGATTTGAAATTTGAGTTGAATACATTTCAAGATCCATGTTGACTTTGACCATTGTGGAGAGGATCCAATATCATAATCCTTGCAGGACCTACTACATCCAAATATAAAGTAAAAGTATCATAGCTAGTAAACATCATCTAAATTATTTATGGGCAGTTTCAAGCATGCTTCACTAACCCTTGAGAATTTCTGTCATGGCCTTCAATGGTGTTATATTCTTCATATTCGTGTACAGACACTTCACTCAGACTGCCTGCTGCAAGATGAACACACTGCCATTCATTAACATGCTCAACAAACCCAGCTTCTCAGGTCAGTGTGGTCACCATCCCACTGTGCGACTAACGTTTTCACTTCCTCTAAGTAGACATCAGCCAGGCTGTTAGCTTGTGTGTATTGCTTTTGTTGAGCAATCAGATGAGCACGTCTCAGTATGTTGCTGGCTAGATTCTTCACTTCTTTCGTGACATCGGGATCCATCTGCTTCTGCATGTTGGTAAGCACTGACAATTCTGGGTCAGACCGATCGTACGTTTCCTGTAAAAGGCCATGTTCTTTGGCCAGTTGAAAAATAGGATTCTTCACACTTGCTCCATGAATGTACTGGGCTCCTTCATCAACGGTTGACTTACCTGAATAAATTAAGGAAACAAAAACTTTAATTGAGATATCATTTCTGGGCCAAATTATTTACTTACAAAATAACTGAAGGAACTATTCACGGTCAATCTGGATGTTCCAAAGTATAGTTTGGAATATTAAAAATGGTCATGTTGTTGTTCATCATTTGTTCTCGAGCAAAACCGTGATATCTCAACTTAGACCTTAGAGATGCAGCGCTGACACAGGCCCTTCAGCCCACCGAGTCCACGCTGACCAGCAACCACCCCGTACACTTGCACTATCTTTCACACTAGCGACAATTTACAAATTTTACCGAAGCCAATTAACCCCACAAAACTTTATGTTTTTGGAATGTGGGAGGAAAACGAAGGATCCGGAGAAAACTCACGCAAGTCATGGGAAGAACGAACAGAATTTGTACAGACAGCACCCGTAGTCAGGATTGAACCCGGGTCTCTGGTGCTGCAAGGCAGCAACTCTACCGTTCTGCTCTATCATTAGATATTTGAGAGATCTTGTGTCTATGTTGATTGTGAACAGTATGCCACAAAATATCAGAAAAAACCTGCATCATTGCACAACAGAAAGTCATTGGTAATTATTTTCATTATTAATAATTAATGTCTTCCTTCATTTAACCCCACCTCTGAGGTGGTTTAAAAAAATCTGGATTTATGTAACTTAATTTCCACCATCTCATGCTTTTTCCGTCTTGTTAACCATACCGAACAGACTGCTTCTGATCCGCCCTCCAGGTTGGCTTGAAGCCTCAACAATCTGAATGTCAGTGAATCCATGCGTTAGTAGTTTTCCAGCTGCTCCCACTCCAGCTATCCCAGCTCCGATCACAACCAGCTTTGGGCTTTTCTTCAGCGTATTCTTGGAGTTCATCTTGGAAAACACACAGAGGTATAATACTAATTTTCTGTGACACGTGTCTGCAACTTTAACAAAAAAGCATTTTTGTCGAATGTGACTTTGGTAACTTCCCCTTTAAAAATGAGTCTGTGCAGAATACATATGGCAGGCAGTCAACTTTAGCAGCTGATTAAAAGAGTGTTGCCAGAATTTTTTTTTTAAATGAAGTCTCCCTGGTAACAATCTTGAAGGGAAGCCTAATGTTGAACTTATGGACCTCTGGTTGAATTTGTAGTTGGCTGATTGCTTTTATGCAAAATTAGTATGGGAGGGATAATTGAATTCCAAGATGTCTGAACTGCTACCTTCAGGATATGAGAATGAGCATGTTGTTTCAATCTGCCTTGCGTCTATATGGAGAATGTCATAAGGAAAGACAGTTCCAAAATTTCCATCAGCTCAGCCAGTGACAATTTGAAAATAAAAGGCCAAGGACAACGCTTCTAAAATAGGTATAAATACATAAGCAATGTGTTTAAAACTCAGTTATAAAATATTAGACTAGCTATAAATGATGTTCCATCGCAGCACAGAAAGCGTCTATCTGGACTATTGAGACTGGCTCTCTGTACAGAAATCCCTACACACACTCTTTCCCGGTTATTCTGCTTTCCCCTTAACAATTTATCCTATTTCCCATTGAAGGTCCTGGTCGAGTCTGTTTTTACCACTCTTTAGGGCAGTGAGATCATTTTCTACATGAAAAAGTATTTACATTGCATCCCCCTTCAGTTCTTTGTTGCTATTTTATCAGAGGCAATTGAAATATATTTTGCAAGAACTCTCTACTACCTAAACATCTTTAGTTCAGTTTAGAGATAAACAGGCAGTTTGGCCCACTGAGTCTGTGTCGACCAGCTATCCCCACATCCTAGCATGATCCCACACACAAGGGGCAATTTACAATCTTGACTGAAGCCAATTAACCTACAAACCCGTTCATATTTAGAGTGTGGGAGGAAACCAGAGCACCCGGGCACAAACCTGTGCGTTCACAGGAGGAACGTACAAACTCCATACAGACAGTACCCGAAGTCAATCAAACCCAGCGATTGAGCCCAGGTCTCTGGCACTGTAAGGCAGCAACTCAACCGCTGTGCAACCGATAAAAACACAAGCAACATGCTTTCACCTTGATAGAGTGGGGGTGCAATCATTGATGCAGCCAATAATTAAATAGCTGAAAGCAATTTTCAATCAGGCATGTAATATCTGAAGTTTTACCCGGAACTCATAACAAGAATAGAATTCCTCAATATTTAAGATGTTGGCACATCCCCATCAGGCTAATCTATATGAAAACCAGCTTTGCCATTATCTTATCTCTAACTTCTCCATCTATCTATATTACTAAAAGTCTGATCTTGACCGCTTTTGGCCCACTGTGCTGCGATTTCCGAGAGAACGCCGCCGCCTACGGCCGTCATTTTTGGCCACCTCGCTCGGAGCCCCCCTCCGCCTTCCTGGACCGGAGGATTTTTCCCATTGATGACAAATCAGAGAGATATTAATGTTTTTTTTTAAATCACCATTCCCTCTGCTGCCCCTGCTGGAGGGAGGGGAAGGGACTATAAAACCAGGAAGTGGTGTGCCTCACTCAGTCTCTGCAAGATGGATGAAGCCAAAGGGTCACGTCTGTCTGAGCTCTGAATAATACTGAACACATGTCTACTCAACTGTGAGTCCCCTTAATGTGGTTTGAAAATGAAAATATGGTTTGTGCGAAGTTAAAAGGCACTACTTACTGCAAATGGTGGCTTGGGTGCTTTGGCATGAAGTTAAAAGGCACTACTTACTGCAAATGGTGGCTTGGGTGCTTTGGCTTGATGTTGAAAGGCACTACTTACTGCAAATGGTGGCTTGGGTGCTTTGGCTTGAAGTTAAAAGGCACTACTTACTGGAAATTGTGTCTTGGGTGCTTTGGCTTGAAGTTAAAAGGCACTACTTACAGCAAATGGTGGCTTGGTGCTTTGGTTTGAAGTTAAAAGGCACTACTCACTGCAAATGGTGGCTTGGGTGCTTTGGCTTGAAGTTGAAAGGCACTACTTACTGCAAATGGTGGCTTGGGTGCTTTGGCCTGAAGTTGAAAGGCACTACTGACTGCAAATGGTGGCTTGGGTGCTTTGGCTTGAAGTTGAAAGGCACTGCTTACTGCAAATGGTGGCTTGGGTGCTTTGGCTTGAAGTTGAAAGGCACTACTTACTGCAAATGGTGGCTTGGGTGCTTTGGCTTGAAGTTGAAAGGCACTACTTACTGCAAATGGTGGCTTGGGTGCTTTGGCTTGAAGTTGAAAGGCACTACTTACTGCAAATGGTGGCTTGGGTGCTTTGGCTTGAAGTTGAAAGGCGCTACTTACTGCAAATGGGGGCGGGTGCTTTGGCTTGAAGTTAAAAGGCACTACTTACTGCAAATGGTGGCTTGGGTGCCTTTTCCTTGAAGTTGAAAGGCACTACTGCAAATTAACTTCCTGTTAGCACTGTATATTGATTTTAGATAAAACACTACTACTTACGGCTGTGATATTTGGCCATCTTACTCAGTCCCCCTCTGCTCAGCAGGTGCAGAGAATTCTTCCCATCAATGAAAAATAAATGTGTTATTAGTGTTTAAAAAATGTTGAGAATCTCTCTCCTGTCAATCACACCATGAAGGCCACACCTTTTCTGGCGGGAGGGGGAGGGGTTATAAAGCTCGGAAGTGTGGGTGTGACTCAGTCTCTGCATGATGGGGGAGGGAGAGGTCACGACTCTGTCTGAGCTGTGAATCAACTGAATACACTGAATGTCTACTGAACTTAGTTTGGTGTTTTGTGTGTTTTATGGTGATTTCACCCGGCATGAAATGGTATGAAGCTGTATTTGAATTTTGTGGCCTTGCACCCTGCTTGAAGTGGTTGGAAACTGCACTTGAATTTGGTGGCCTTGCACCCTGCATGAAGTGGTAGGAAACTGCACTTGAATTTGGTGGCCTTCCACCCTGCTCAAAGTGGTAAGAAACTGCACTTGAATTTGGTGGCCTTACACCCTGCTTGAAATGGTAGGAAAATGGATTTGAATTTGGTCGCCTTGCACCTTGCTTGAAATGGAATTTCAAGGAATAGCAATGAGTGTCAGCCTGCCAGCCGTGAGAGAGCTGCCAGCAGATCAGGCTTGAGGGACTGAGCTGCCACCCCAAGAACCCATACCAGCGCTCCAGAAAGCCCTCCCCACTGGCCACCAATATTGGAATTGGTGGAGAGGTGGAATATTGCGTCGGGGGACCAGCCCTCCCGTGTGAACATGGGACCCAACGGGTCCTACTTAGTCTAGTATTTAAATGGAATCTGATGTGATCTGTGCCTTAAATACATTATTAAAGACAGACTATCAACATAATCAAAACAGCACATGTGGCGCACCAAAATAGGTGTTCCACAGAACCTAATTTTTGAATCAAGATCTCTCCCTTCGATCAGGACAAATATCAACCGAGCACTTTGTAACACAAAGTGTGGAAATCACTTTGCTTAACTTACATTTATTGTTGCATAAATGTTGCTAAACCATTTTGGCTGTACATGAGTAAGTGCAAATGACAAAAAATAGCATAAATAATAAAAAATTCTGAAATAGAAATTCTCAAACCACCATGTCTCTGAATGTAACATGTGTTTATCCCATAAATGGTAAATTGTTCAGCTGCATTCTGGAATCAATAATATGTTTTTATTAACCCTTTGTTCCTAGTAGAGTTTAAATCCGCACTTATACAGCACGAATAACATAATATGTGTTTACTACCAAATTCACTCCATTTTCATTATTCACAATTGACAACTGAACTAATGTGAGATCTATTTTGCAGTGTCTTACCTTTATTTCGTCTTGTTGGTGTGCAGCAGAGGGTAAACTTTCTTAGAGCAGATTTTTCTTCCAACTGAAGTCTCCTCGGGCAATCTTTTGTGTATCTCTCGAACCTCGGTTTAAGTACTTTGTCCGTGAGTGCCTATAAATTAATAACATGCCAAAGGCGGTTTCTAACTCTCATGCATATCTGCAAAAAATTACGTCACTTGCCATTGAGTAACAAATGAATAACACAGTGTTTATATATCAAAAGCTCAGCAGAACTGAGAGAAGATCAGACTAAATGACAACCTATTGCAACTTCTGCAAATGTGTTCATATGCTTTTTTTCCGCCAGCACACTTGTGTAAATAATGATTGATTTATTTTTTTATAATTGTTCTTTACACCGAAGTTCCTAATGTGTCATCATGGTTCTGCTGGTTTCAATTGCCTCTGGGCTAGAGCATTAGAGACTTAATACCCCACAAAAGGAGTTACAGGATTAACTTAGGGAATGATGCATTGTAAGAAACATAACAATTTCTAATTGTCCAAGATAGACACAAAGTGCTGGAGGAACTCAGTGGGTCAGACAGCATCTCTGGAGAAAAAGGATGGGTGACATTTGAGGTCAGAACCCTTCTTCAGACTGGGGACGGGTTCCGATCTGAAATGTCACCCATCCTTTTTCTCCAGAGATGGTGCCTGACCAACTGAGTTACTCCAGCACTTTGTGTCTATCTTCGGTATAAACCAGCATCTCAGATCTTTCCGACACAATTTAAAATTCTCTCCTTTTAGGCTGGGGCACTGCATTTTTAAGCAGAGTGAGGATTGTGAATTGAAACTTGCACTATTTTGTACACTATGAATGAAATAATACTGACAGTCCCTTATTGTCCCATGGGTACCACTAAGATAACAAGTTGTCTTATGGACACCATGTTCAATCCAACTTAAAAGTAGCAGAAGGCAAACTGTGAGACCTTTAAATTCATGCTAAAAGCAGGGATTAATTAAATAATTCTACCAGGGAGTCGGCAAAATGTTATACTATTTTATCAACCTATGAAATTTATGAGTTATGGATCACATCTGTTGTTGTTGGTCCAGGCCTATGGAAATGAAGAAGATATTAGTTTAAGAAATTGAACAGTCCAGAAATTCTAGAGCATTGCAAGATGTTAACTTGTGCTAAACATTTGAATTTTGACAATTGGTTACTTACTCCAGTCAGAATATTTTTTCCAGGATGGAAATGTCAAATACTAGAGGGTATATCTAAAAGGTCAGATGGGATTTTTTTTTAACACGGAGGTTGGTGGGTGCTTGGAACACGCTGCCAGGGATGTTGGTGGAAGCACATATGATAATAGTGTTGAAGAAGCTTTCAGGGGGACACATGAACATGCTGGGATTGAAGAGATTTGGAGCATGTGCAGGCAACTGTGAGTGACAACATGGTGGCTCACAATTGCAAATAAATTCTCAACCTTTATTTCAAAGGAGAAGTGCAGTGGTAGAGCTGCTGCCTTACAGCACCAGAGACCTGGGTATGATCCTCACTCCAGGTACTGTCTGTACAGAGTTTGCATGTTCTCCCTGTGACCGTGTGTGTTTTCTCTGGAAGTTCCGGTTTCCTCCCACATTCCAAAGATGTACAGGTTAATGGGCTCCTTTAAATTCTCCCTAGTGTGTGGGATAGAACAAATGTATGGGGAACGTTGGTCGGCATAGGCTCGGTGGACAAAGGCCGTATTTCCACATTGTATCTCTAAACTAAACTAAAAATGTCAACCCTTGGTTTCAATCACATTTAGTGTAGGGATATACAATATGGAAACAGGCCATTCAGCCCACCATATCCATGTCGACCATGTGCACCCATTCTTATTAATCCCACCTTCCAGTACGTGGCCCACAGCTTTCTACGACCAGGTGATTCAAGCGCACAGTTTAGGTCTGAATCTGTGAAAAAATATATTACAGGCACAGAATAAACTGAAAAGACGGTTCAAAGTGCTGGAGTAACTCAGCGGGTCAGGCAGCATCTCCAGAGAACGTTTCAGGTCGAGACCCTTCTTCAGACTGATTGTAAGGGGTGGGGAGGAAAATAGGGTGAAAGGGGAAGCAGGACAAATCGGCAGGTGGTTAGAACAAAGGCCAGAGATTAAAGCAGAAGGTGAGAAACCTTCAAAGAATGATATTGCTATCAGTACATCATTACCCAAAGTAGTGTCTGGCTGGTTTCCAATAGGTTTCCATGTGGCTCTAGAATGGAAGAAACTGACAATGGCAAATCTTGTCCCAGCTCTATCTGTTCCTCGGAGTTAAAGGAAAATTAGGTAAACTCTCCTCTCTTTAACCATGAAACTAGGGTGTCATCTCCACCACAGCAGGGAGCAATCAATTGCGAGGTGAAATTCAGAGGCAGCAGCCATGAAGAATGCTGAGAATGACCGTGGGCTTGATGCTCATGCTATGTCTGCCAATGGGGACCATCTCAGTGAAGCTCCTCAGCAAAGTCTAGGTAAGAACAAGGGTATCTGTACACTCTTGGGTGGATAACATTTTGGGCAATGAACCCCATTATGCTTCGTCCCACATGTTCCCCAGGCATGTCTCTGATTCCAATAGCTAACAATATCTCACCAATGGAAAAGTCAAGTATGGACTAATGGCCACCTGAAGCCAATTCTACTGTGTGGAAAAGTCTACAAGTGGAGGCTTGGTTTTAAATGTGACTGTGTGTAGACTGAGTGCACATTGATGAGGAACGCCTGGGTGAGGAATGAATTGTGAGCTTTGGCCCTTTAAATTGCTCCATTTCAGAAAAAATAGTCGGTCAAAGTTGATTCTTCTGTGTAAACAAAGAATGTCATTTTGTAGACCACTGAGGTAAAATAAAAGTGCCAAAATTGTACATTATGTGAACATTGAGGTCATGCTGGGCGAGTTTTCAACTGGGAAAATTACAAAATTTATGCTGGAAAATTTTTCTGAGGAAGAGACCCAGAAATGAGCGCAATGTTGCTCTGCTCTGGGGCGAGCGAATGGTCACCTGCACAACACAGTGTTTCCATGAGAGTTTGCCATTCCTTGCAGTTATCTTGTGGAGCAATAAAGTCTGACATTGAACTCTCAGCTTATCTGCAGATAGATAAGGACCTCATGTCTGTATTAGGCAACTCTCCATGATTGCAGCATTGTCAGGAGATCAGCAGTCAAACCAACACTTAAGGGCCTGTCCCACGTGGGCGTCATTTGCGCGTCACGCAGATGGCGCGCGGAGATTTTGTACATCCCAAAATCCTGGGGCGCCGCGCGCGCCCGTGCGTCACTGCCTACGTCACCACGCACCATGCACACATAATGCGCACCATGCGCGCATCGTGCGTTGTGATGCGTAAATGATGTTGCGTAAATTACACGCAAATGACGCCCAAGTGGGACAGATCCTTTACTAAAAGGCTTGTTGAGGATGTCACCAAAAATATTAAAAATACAATTGCCTTACCAACATGATTAAGAGAGATGATGTTCTTTGTACAACATATCCTGCCAAACTCCTTCCTCCATCTCCTCATTGTTGACTCATTCTCCTCAACTTTCAGAGAGAGCAATACTGATGTTCTCCTGGTTTCTCATTGATGACAATGAGAAACCAGGCACAACACCCCTTGAACACTCACCAAGACCTATAAGACCCTCATGCAAATCAATTTTGCAATTGCCAGTAGGTCTCCATCCAAAGACCCTAAGAGCTGGAGTAATTCATGGGTCAGGCAGCACCTCTGGAGAATATGGACAGGTGATATTTGGGGCAGGGCCCTTCTTCAGACTGATTGTGGTGGGGGAGGAGGGGTGAAAGCTGGAAGAGAGGAGGGGCAGGACAAGCCACCACCTCCTCAGGTACGTTTCCCTGTAACTGCAAGAGATGCAACATCTGTCTCTACACCTCCTCCTTCACATCCATCCAAGGACCTCAGCAGTCCTTCCAAGCAAGATAAAGGTTCACATGCACATGATCTAGTGTCATTTACTGCATTTGCTGCTCACAAAGAAGCCTCCTATACTTCAGTGAGACCATGCATAGACTCAGTGACCTTTCGCTGAACAAAAGCGCTCAATGGCTTTTGATTAATTCATGGAGGTTGCTGCAAATTTCTCAGCACCTACCATGGGAATGCACTTCAGAAACCCTATTGGGGTTACACCTGGCTCAGGAAGTTGGGGCGGCACAGTGTCGCAGCGGTAGAGTTGCTGACTTACAGCTCCAGAGACTCAGGTTCAATCCTGACTACAGGTGCTGTCTGTACAGAGTTTGTACGTTCTCCGTGTGACCGTGTGCATGGGTTTTCTACGAGTGCTCTGGTTTCCTCCCACCTCCAAAGACATACAGGTTTGTAGGTTAATTGGCTTCTGTTAATTTGTAAATTATCCCTAGTGTGTAGGATAGTGCTTATGCACGGCATTATCATTGATCAGCACGGTGGGCTGAAGGGCCTGTTCCACGCTGTCTCTCTAAAGTTCAAAGTTATCCTCCATTGATATGACTGAAGATGAGCAGTGGGATTAATATTTTCTTTTTTTTAATTTGAATTTATTTAAATTATGTTACTTTCTTTTGAGAGGTTAAAGGATTATTTAATCCCTAACATTTGCCTTTTTAAAAGTAGTTTGATTTTAATTTAAAAAAACCAAAACAGAAACATCCCCCCCCCCCCCCACCCTCAATCTGAAGAAGGGTTTCGGCCCGAAACGTTGCCTATTTCCTTTGCTCCATAGATGCTGCCTCACCCGCTGAGTTTCTCCAGCATTTATGTCTACATCAGAAACATAGATAGTTTTATCATGACTGACTAAATTAGGGGCAGTGAGTGACCTGGCTGTTAGTGTTTTTGTGGGTGGGGTTGTTCTTGTTTCTGCCATGCGGGGGAGTTTTAAGTGCAGACTGCTGCTGTACAGGGCCTGGGCTGTTAAACCTGGGGCAAGACCTCAGAAAAAAATTTGTGCTGACTACAAATTCTGGGCCTGATTTTCTAACTGTCGCAGATGATGATAATTTAATTTACTGAATGTGATAATAAAATCTTTATATGTGGTTCATTTACAGCAGACAATTTGCCTCGCCACAAAATCTAAATATCCAACTGTGATGAATAGGAAATTGGGTTAATTTTTCTTCTTTTCATTTAAATTCATGTGAACTAAAGTAACATCAAGACCATGTGAAAGAACTTGCAGGATTCTGCAAGAGGGCCTATTTGCATACATATGTCTTTTCTTTGACATTATTAATTCCAGGCACAGTATACTCAGAAGTCTTTAGGTTCCTGAATCTCTACAGATGATATCTCTTTAATGAGTCTGCGGCAGTGCTGAAGCGAGGATCTACTTGTGAGAGCTCGAGAGACAGTGACTAGTGAATAAACAGGGAATGTGTAGGAAGAAACTGCAGATGCTGGTTTACACCGAAGATAGACACAAAATGCAGGAGTAACTCAGCGGGTCTGGCAGCATCTCAGGAGAAAAGTAATAGGTGACGTTTCAGGTCGATACCCTCATAGCTTACAATCACATGGAGACCATTGACGGCATTGGAGGGATGTCACGATTCAAGAGCATAGAACAGTGAAAAGTACAGCACAGAAACAGGCCCTTCACTTCACAATGTCCATGGTGAACATGATGCCAAGTTAAACTAATCTCAATGGGACAGTCCTGACCCATATCCCACCATTCCTGCATACCCATTAACCTATCTAAAAGCCTTTCAAAAAACGCCAGTGTCGTATTTGCCCCCAACACCATCCCTGGCAATACTGTGTCAGACACTTTTCCCACACATCTCCTTTGAATTTTGCCCCGCTCACCGCAAACCTATGCCCTCTAGTCTTCGACATTTCTACCCCGGCAAAAAGTTTCTGACACTCTTTCCTAACCATGTCTCTCATAATTTTAATAACTTCTATCAGGTCTCCCCTTAGCCTCTGATGCTCCAGACAAAACAATCCAAGTTTTTTCACCTTCAACTTGCAACTAATATATCCTCCAATCCAGGCAACATTCTGGTAAACCTCTTCTGCACCCTTTCCAAAGCCTCCACATTCTTCCTGTAATGGGGTGACCAGAACTGTTAAACAGAACTCTACCTATAACAACTGTTTATAGGTACACTACAATATTGATCAATCAGAAAGATGGGCAGAGAAGTGGCAGATACAATTTAAAGCACAACAATCGGAACTATTACATTTTGGTGGGTGGGCGGGGGGGACATAAAGGGGCTCGGATAGATATTGAGAAGCGTTTCCCCTTAGTAGAAGTAAATATGACCAGAGGATTAAAGGGACAGGTAGTTTAGAGGTTGTAGGAAGGAAATGTAGATGCTGGTGTATACCAAAGATAGGCTCAAAATGCTGGAGTAACTCAGCAGTCAGGAAGCATCTTTGAAGAGAAAGAATAGGTGACATTTTGTGTTGGAACCCTTCCTCGGACTGAAGAAAGGCTCTGATCTGAAACGTCAGGCATGGAAATCGCTATCAAAACATGGAGGGGACCGAGGGACAGGGGGGACAGAATTTCTTGGCGGCCACGGGCGCATGCGCACACTAAAATCCCGGTGGGGACAGGTGGGACACGTTCCCCCCTGTTTCCCCCCCCCCCCCATTTTTTGTAATCCGGATTTTAAAACCCGGTGAAATCTCCGCTTTCCGCGAGACAGTGGGGGTGGACTGATGACCGAGGGCGCCGATTGGACAAGAGGGACATCGGTCATCAGGCAATGGGAGCAGCACAGACCTGCGCCTCATCCACAGCCAGGATCGATCCCTGCTTTCCGGCGCTGTCCCGTCCCCACCCGAGTTCCCCCCCCCGCCAGGGGGTGGCCAGAGACGTCGGGAGTCAGGCAGGAGCTGTGCCCCCAGGCCCACAGCCAGCGCAGAGAAGCAGCGTAAAACCCAGCTCCACTCTGCCTGTCCCGCCAGGTTAACCTACAGTCCTGCCTGGACTTGCGGGAAATATGGCCCAGGTGTACAGCCAGCGCGGAGAAGCAGCGCTGGCGTCCCGTCAGTCCAGGCAGGGCTGTAGGTTAACCCAGCGAGACAGGCAGAGTTGAGCTGCATTTAGCGCTGGATTGAGCCTCCGAAGCCTCGCGTGTGTGTGTGAGTGTGCGCATGCACGCGCGGCCGCCAAGAAATTGTGTCCCCCCTGTTCCCCGGTCCCCTCCATGTTTTGATAGTGATTTCCATGCCTGACGTTTCAGGTCAGAGCCCTTCTTCAGTCTGACATAAAGGGGCTAAGATATACATAATGAATGATAGGATCCTAGGGAGTACCAAGGAACAGCGGGATCTTGGTATACATGTTATGAGAAGAAGAATAAGAAAAAGCTTTTATGTGATTTATATGAAGTGAATGGAACAGCGAATAAGAACGGAAAGTTATGAGTTATTTCTTTGATTTGTATTATTTCAATAGACGACTAATTAATCAAGAAACGACAACTGCAACATTCATCTTTGCTGCCTAGTGTGTGTCGTGAGTGCATTATGCTATACCTTCAAATCATACTCGCCAAATTAATGGCTATCGAAATTGGATTTTGAGAACGTTTTAAAAAACAGCCATTACACTTTGTCTTAAATTCAATAATAATTTCTAGATCAGGATTGATTCAATTCAATTCCATTCAATTCAACTTTAATGTCATTGCACAAATACTGAGTATGGGTACAACGAAATGCAGTTTTGCGTCAGTCCGTAGTAGTAGTGCATATAGAAATAAAAAATAAAAAAAGATACAGAATAATCAAAAATACAGAATAATTAAATAATGGGGACGGAGGGACCGGAGAAATCTATCGGCGGGACTCCGAGTTCAGCAATGTGATGGTATAATTGTAGAAGCTGTTCCTCATCCTACTGGTACGAGATCTGAGGCTCCTGTACCGTCTCCCTGATGGGAGGAGGGCAAACAGTCCATGGTTGGGGTGGGAGGGATCTTTAATGATCTTCCCGGCCCGTTTCAGACACCGTTTTCGGTGGAGGGCATCCATGGCAGGGAGCGGGGCACCGATGATGTGCTGCGTGATTTTCACCACCTGTTGTAGTGCCTTCCTGTCCGCAACAGTGCAGCTGCTGTACCATACCGTGAAGCAGGTGGTCAGGATGCTCTCGATGGTACAGCGGTAGAAGTTGGTCAGGATCTGGGGGGACAGGTGAGCTTTCTTGAGCCTCCTCAGGAAGTAAAGGCGCTGCTGTGCCTTTTTGATCAGCTTGGAGGTGTTGAGGGACCAGGACAAATCCTCCGAGATATGTACCCCGAGGAATTTGTAGCTGGAGACGCGCTCCACCTCAGTCCCGTTTATATGGATGGGGGTATGTCTGCCCCCTCTGACCTTCCTGATGTCGACAATAATTTCCTTCGTCTTCTTGGAGTTGAGGACGAGGTTATTGTTGGCACACCAGGTTGTCAGGTGCTGGACCTCCTCTCTGTAGGCTGACTCGTCGTTGTCACTGATCAGTCCTACCACCATGGTGTCGTCAGCAAACTTAATGATGGCGTTGGATCCGTACTTAGGGATGCAGTCGTGGGTGAAGAGGGAGTAGAGGAGAGGGCTGAGCACACAGCCCTGTGGCACGCTGGTGTTCAGTGTTATAGTGGAGGAGGTGAGGTTGTTGATCCCAACAGACTGTGGTCTGTTGGTGAGGAAATCTAGTGTCCAGTTGCAGAGGGAGGTGGAGATGCCAAGTCCGCTGAGTTTGGTGATCAAGCTAGCGGGGATGACAGTGTTAAAGGCAGAGCTGAAATCAATGAACAGCATCCTGATGTAGGAGTTGTTGTTGTCCAGGTGGGTCAGGGCAGAGTGTAGGGCCGCCGATATGGCGTCCTCTGTAGACCTGTTGGCCCGGTAGGCAAACTGATGGGGGTCCAGTGTGGGGGGGAGGCTGGCTTTGAGGTGAGCCAAGATCATCCGCTCAAAGCACTTAGCAATGACAGGGGTGAGTGCCACTGGGCGGAAATCGTTGAGACTCCCTGTGGCTGACTGTTTGGGCACTGGCACGATGGTTGATGTCTTGAGGCAAGTGGGGACAACACCCTGGGCCAGTGAGAGATTGAAAATGTCGGTAAAGACTGGGGATAGTTGTCCAGCACATGCCCTAAGCACCCGGCCAGGGATGCCATCGGGGCCGGCAGCTTTGCGCTCATTCACCTTGCTCAGTGCATCTTGTACAGCAGAGGTGGAGAGACTAAGGGGTTGTTCATTCAGGGGTGGAGCAACTTTGATGGCTGGGGTTTTGTTGTCCCGGTCAAAGCGAGCTTAGAAATGGTTTAGCTCGTCAGGAAGGGTGGCGTTGTCTGGGGGAGGGGTGTTAACTTTATGGTAATCGGCAAGGGATTTGATTCCTTGCCACATGCGCCTGGGGTTAGAGTTGTTTTGGAAGTGCTCCTCAATCCGCCGTTTGTGATTGAGTTTGGCATTCCTAATTCCCATTTTCAGATTTGCCCTGGATGAGCTGTATCCCTCTGCGTTGCCAGATCTGAAAGCGGCATCGCGAGCCTTCAGTAGGAGTCTGACCTCCCTGCTCATCCACGGCTTCTGGTTAGGGAAGGTCTTTATCTCTTTGTGGGTAGTGACATTATCGGTGCAGAATTTTATATAGTCCATAACTGTTGAGGTGTATGAGTTGATGTCCACTTGTGAATTGAAGGTGGACTGAGTAGCAAACAGACTCCAGTCTGTCTGCTGAAACTGCTGCTGTAAAACAGAGACAGCCCCCTCAGGCCAAACCTTCACTGTCCTCATGGTAGGTTTCACACGTCTGATCAGAGGTGTGTATTTGGGGAGCAGGAACAGAGAGAGATGGTCAGACTGACCAATGTGGGGGAGGGGGAGGGCTTTGTAGGCTTCAGTAATATTAGTATAAACTAAGTCCAGATATTTTAGATGCTCTTAGTACAGTCTAAAGAAAATTCTCCTTCATCTAAAATATCTGTGGAGAACATCTTAATCCTAATAATTTTGCCGCTTCTGGTGGTAAACTTTTAGAAGTTTAGGTAGGAGAGAAATAAAAATGCTGTATAACTGGACCAAATAATCAGCGGTTTGACTTGTTTCATCTAAAACAGTCGAGTCTGAGGATGTTGTTCTTGATGGGTGGAGTAATGAGCAATCAGTTGATCTGCCTCTCTCCAGCCAGACACAGGGCTCCGTCAGTGGTGCTGTGGTAGCTCCGATATGTGGTTTCCCCAGCAAATAAAACCTGCAACATCTGGTATCAGAGTGACATGATTGTATTAATATGTTGGAAAGAGCACAGGGCAAATGCTTTTAGATTGTTCACTCGGCAAAGAAAACCCAAGATTCCCACAGAGTACTTTAAAACGTACTTTTGAAGTACAGTCATTCATTGCTTCTCTTTAAATTTTCCCATGGGATTTTTTATACCCACATGACAGGGCGGCACAGTGGCACAGCAATAGAGTTAATGCTTTACAGCACAAGAGACCCGGGTACGGTCCTGACCTTGGGTGCTGTCTGTACATATTTTGCACATTCTCCCTGTGACTGCCTGGGTTTTCTTCAGGTGCTCCGGTTTCCTCCCACATTCCAAAGATGTGCAGGTTTGTAGGTTAATTGAGTTCTGCAAATTGTCCCTAGCATGTAGGGTAGAACTTGTATACAGGGTAATCGCTGGTCAGTGTGGACTCGGTGGGCCAATGAGCCTGTTTTATACTGTATATCTAAAGTCTGGGCAAATAGTTCATCATCTAAACATCCAATTCCAAAGAAGGCCCACTCAGACCAAGTTTAGTTTAGTTTAGAGATCCAGAGGGCAGCACAGTGGTGCAGCAGTAGAGATGACGTGCATTACAGAGTTTACACGTTCACCCTTTGACCCCATCAGTTTTCTCTGGATGCTCCAGTTTCCTCCCACATTCCAAAGACGTGCACATTTGTAGGTTAATTGGTTTCTATAAATTGCCCCTAGTTTGTAGGATAGAGCTAGTGTACAGGGATTGTTGGTCAGTGCGGACTTGGTGGGCCGCAGGGCCTGTTTTATACTGCATCTCTAAAGTCAGGGCACATAGTTCATCATCTAAACATCTAATTCAAAAGAAGGCCCACAGACCAAGTTTAGTTTAGTTTAGAGATACAGAGGGCGGGACAGTGACGCAGCAGTAGAGATGACTGGCTGTTGTATGTTGCATCTCTAAACTAAATTAAACTCACAAGTGGATGCCCAGCCTGTGACCTGCTTTTGCAGCCATTATATTTATGTGGTTGGTCTAGCTGAGTTTCCAGTCAATAACTATCCCCTGGTGTTAAATGAGTTAATTGTAATAAGTGGAGCATTTTTCTTTTATCTTTGTCTTTTTTCTTTTTTCTTTTTTAAACGATTAAACTAAATTAAACTTGTTCCAATATAAAAATTTCCAATATAAATATTTTTCTTATTGTAACGAAAGGAATCTTATGTCAAACAATACAATAATAATACATTTTATTTATAGGGCGCCTTTCAGGACTCTCAAGGACACCTTACATTTAAAACAAGCATGAAACAAAAACAACATATACAGCAACAATACACAATTCGGAGAGAGAGCAGCGGCAACCAATTGCGCCAGCGTTCATTCTTGCCTCCAGCAGCCATGTTATCTGAGCCATCTGCAGTACACCAATAAAAAATAAAACACAACATTAAAGAATTTAACATAAAACATAAAAACATCCCCCCACAATGGTTCCCACTGTGAGGGAAGGCAACATAGTCCAGTCCTCTCCCTCCTGTTCACCCATGGTCGGGCCTATTGAGGCCTCCGCAGTCGCCGCAACTGCGGCCCGATGTTATAGGCCCTCTCGCCAGATGATGGAGTTCTGGCGACGGGAGAACACTCTCAGCGGCTTGGAGTGTCTAGAATGGCCGCTTCCTCCCCGGAGACCGCGGCTCCCGTAGTCCACAGGCCACGCTGGTCGGAGCTCCGACACTGGCGATCTCGGCGAGAGATCCCAGGCTCCGCGATGTTCAAAGTCAGCGCTGCCTGCAGCTGGACGCTCCACAGACCACAGCAGTCTCAGCACTCCGGAGCTTACCACACGGCGACCTGGGTAAGGCTGTACCGCCGCCGAAGCTGAAGTTCTGGCCGGTTCCGGCAAGAAACGCCGCTCCAGGCCCGTTGGTAGGCCGCAAGGGAAGGGGCGAAGACGCGACTCGGAGGAAAGCCGCAGCTCCGACCAGGTAGGGACCGAGAAAAAACAGTTCCCCCCCCCAGCCCCCATATAAAAAGACTAGGCCTCCAAAACAAAAAACTTTTAAGGCACCAAAATTAAAAAAGGGTGAAAAGGACAGACAGCTGCAGGCAGAGCAGCCATACTCGACGCTGCCCCTTCGACAAACAATACGCAAAGGGATAGAATTTATTCTTCTATAGTTCCTTGTGCAGCAGAAAATGGAGAGTACGAAATGCAGGCTGATATTCAAATAGGATGTGAATAAGGTTATCCATGTTGAGGTTGCAGCTATTCATTATTTAGATGATATTGCATAATCACATAACTGGGGAGATCTCGAAAGAACTGCCAACAACTGAGCGAGGTGGAGGACAATTGTCAATGGCCTATGCTCCCTAGAGGAGCAGAAGGCTTAAGAAGAAGAGACATAAGGGCCTGTCCCACTTGGCGATTTTTTCGGCGACTGTCGGCATCATATCAGGGTCGCCAAAAGATTTTGAACATTTCAAAATCCAGCGGCGACAAAAAGATTATTGTGACATTTGAAAAAACACCTTGCGTCAATACGTCATCAAGCCGCATCACACCGCGTCACCGCCACGACACGCCGCATCACACCGCGTCACCGCCACGACACGCCGCGTCACCGCCACGACACGCCGCATCACACCGCGTCACCGCCACGACACGCCGCATCACGCGCAAATTTTCCGGTGACCTAATATGTGAGTCAATGACGCCGGCAGTCGGCAAAAAAAATCGGCAAGTGGGACAGGCCCTATATCCTTTTGTTGATGCTTCGAGAATAGCCAGGGTTGAGAACAAGGAACCATTAAATCACAAAGAAGTGCGGGTAGATTAAACATGCAGGCAAAACAATGATAAAACGATTTCAATATAGATAAATGCGTTCTCATCCATTTCAGGCCCTGTTAGGCTGTTATCCAGGCTCATATTTCATTACTAAATATTGGACGTAAAATTACTCTTCCTTTGTTGCACACCAATCAAATTTCTGCATTTATTTATTATGTCATTTTTTTAGCCACCATCAAGGTGCAAACTTTGGTCTTGCCTGTAAATCCATTTCAATTTATTACCTATTAAGTTTAGCTTAGTTGAGTTTAGAAATACAGTGGAAACAGGCCCTTCAGCCCACTGAGCACGCCGATCAGCAATCACCCGCCCGTGCACTATTTCCTGCACACTAGCCAATTACAGAAGCCAATTAAGCTTATGTGCTTTCTTTATGATTGCATCTGTGTTCTGGGACTAGGAGAGATCTTCGGAAATATGCACGCCCAGGAATTTGAAGATCACAGGGAGAATGTACGAACTCTGTACAGACAACACCAGTAGTCAGGGTCGAACCTGTGTCTCTGGCGCTATAAGGCAGCAATTCTACCGCTGCGCCATCGTGCCACCCCTAGTCTGTACTGCCTGCTTAGTTATGTTGTAGCCTCTCTCAACACTAAAGTGTTGTTAATTGAAAATAGTCGATTACTGAAGCTGCTCGTCCTCTGCTCACATTTCTCCAAATATTTCCAATGGAACTTATTTCCTTGTATAGTTCCTCATCCTATGGTCTCGTGACAATGTTTCTTGGTTATTGTGGGCAGAGAATCAATGTTATAGCAGTGAATTGCAATGTTACTTTAATCCACCAGCATCGTATCAGTGGTCTTACTCAAGAAATTCTTACCGATAAATTGTCTAAGAACCCTGGTGATAAATAATGCAACCTCCTCATCACTGAGTGCTTCTACAAACTCGGCTTCTTTCCCTGAGATCCATGCCAAAAGAACGTGGCCATATCTACCCGACACAACAAACCTCTGTTAGCACTTTTATTTATCAAATCAACATCAAACTCCCTGCAATCTCTGTATTTGCCAAAATATTTTAAATATTTATTGAATTAACAACCAACATTAAAATACCGCTGATCTTTTTAGTTTAGGTTAGTGTAGTTTAGAGATGCAGCGTGGAAACAGGCCCTTTGACCGACCAAGTCCGTGCCAACCAGTGATTCCCGTACACTAACACTATCCTACACTTACGAACAAATGACAATTTTTACTGAAGCCAATTAACCTATAAACATGTACTTCTTCGGAGTGTGGGTGGAAACCTGGGGAAAACCCATGTGGTCACGGGAAGTACATACAAACTCCGTACATACAGCACCCGTGGTCAGGATCAAACCCTGGTCTCTGGTGCTGTAAGGCTGTATTGCTGTGCCACCATGCTGTCATCTATTTCTGTTTCCTCAGCAACCTTGTATTTTCAAGAGTTAACAGTTTAATGAATCAAAGAAACTACATTTGCAGAGTAATTATTTTTGTAATTTCAGAAATGCACCAACCAAGCTCTAACAAACAAATAATATTACTTTAATCCACAATTTCTTCCGCATTTTATCAGTGGTCTTATCCAAGAATTTCAATGTGGTAAACAGTTAATCAGTTCCAGTGATGTTCATTAAAGGGTAAATATCCCCCAAAGAATTCCAACGGGTCCGTCAGGCAAGATCTCCCTTCCACAATAGTAATAGCCATTGCACTAACTTCCACCCCCTGACCCTCTCGAATTTCAGTCACATTGCTGGTGTCTTCCACTGTGAAGATTGATGCAAAAAAGTCATTCAACTCCTCTGCCATTTCTTTATTTCCCATTATCACTTCTCCAGCATCAACGTCCACTCTTGTCTCTTTCTTACACTTTATATATATCTGAAGAAACTTTTGTTATCCTCTTTTATATTATTGGTTAGCTTACGTTCATTATTTCATCTTTTCTCCCTGTATTGCCTTTTTAGTTACATTCTGTTGTTTTTTAAAAAGCTTCCCAATCTTTGCAATGTTATAATAAATGCTGTTCCAAACGTTTGAGGCAGCTCTCTCGATTCTAAATTAATAATGTGTTCCACTTAATCTTTTTGATCCCCATTTGTATCATTGGTAGTGACATAGTTCCTACAAGATCCGAAGAAGTCTGGGACTTCATCTTTCATGTGTGTTGATCAAATGGTCACTTTCTGCCCAGATCACTGAAAGCTAAATAAAAAATACTAACCATCAACAAAATCTCTGGGAGATAAGTATAATCCTAAATTCCTCAAGGACAAATCATGTTTTTTTACACCCTTCCTCTGCCATTTATATTCTTATTATTGGTATCAAACAGGAATCTTTGAGGATTTTATATCAAGGATTAAAAGTATTCTTCGATTCTTCCCCCTTAGGACATTTATCCTGTTACACGTTCCAAAGAACAAAAAAAGAGTGAACTGGTACTTAGAAATTGTTTTTGATATGAACATGTACAGTATAATGCGCCTACCTTTCCGATGGGCGGAACACTTCAAGGCAATACAGACGTTGCCACCACTCAGTTGTGTTTGCTTTCAAACCTAAAAATGGAGTTTCATCCTCCCAAACTAAACATGCAATATTCTGCACCAACATCTTTGTCCCAAAATGGAATGTCATATTCCAGGAAAATCTTATTAAAGGGGCTGTCCCACTGTGGCGACCTAATCTGCGAGTTTAGAAGAGTTTGCCCTCGACTCAAACTCGCAGCATGGTTGACACGTGGTCCTAGGAGGTCTTATGAGGTCACTGGAACTCTCCTTCATGCTCGAGGGAAGTTCCCGAATACTCGTGGTCTCAGCTAGGTCGCGGAAAATGTTTCAGCATGTTGAAAGATTTTCCGCAAGTAAAATTTGGTCTGCATGGTTCTTTTTAACTCGTAGTGCAGTGGAGTGGGGTCGCTATTTAGTTACAGGCAGTCGAGGTAGCCGTAGGCAATCTCCTTCACTGACCGGGCATTTTAATTGGCTCATTGGAGTTTTCAAGACCAAGAAAAACTGACCGGTAGGTAAAATGCCCGCTAAACTTTATTATACTCCTTAAAAGTGTCTCCACTCCTTCTCCCCCCTTCTCCACCCCCCCCCTTCTCCACCCCCCCTTCTCCCCCCTTCTCTCCCCATCATCGGCATAAACCAGAATCTGCAGTTCCTTCCTACACACAAGGTAAACCCTACTGTCCTAAGATTTAGATATTTTTTATCACTTAATCACAGCTCTTTCACTGATGATCATTCCTTTCAAGTTCAAGTTCAAGAGAGTTTATTGTCATGTCCCAGATAGGACAATGAAATTCTTGCTTTGCGTCAGCACAACAGAATATAGTAGGCATGAATAATACAGAACAGATCAGTGTGTCCATATACCATTATATAAATATATACACACATGAATAAATAAACAAATAATGTGCAAATAAACAGATAATGGGCTATGAATGTTCAGAGTTTTGTATGTTGAGTTTAATAGCCTGATGGCTGTGGGGAAGTAGCTATTCCTGAACCTGGTCGTTGCAGTCTTCAGGCTCCTGTACCTTCTCCCTGAAGGTAGCGAGGAGATGAGTGTGTGGCCAGGATGGTGTGGGTCCTTGATGATGCTGCCAGCCTTTTTGAGGCAGCGACTGCGATAGATCCCTTCAATGGTAGGGAGGTCAGAGCCGATGATGGACTGGGCAGTGTTTACTACTTTTTGTAGTCTTTTCCGCTCCTGGGCACTCAAGTTGCCGAACCAAACCACGATGCAACCGGTCAGCATGCTCTCTACTGTGCACCTGTGGAAGTTTGAGAGAGTCCACCTTGACAAACCGACTCTCCGTAGTCTTCTCAGGAAGTTGAGGCGCTGATGTGCTTTCTTTATAATTGCATCAGTGTTCTCTGATAAATGAAAAAAGGAATTGTAACCTAAATTGAACTGCTACTTAATTTTTTTAACTTTTTATAAACAACTCACATTGAGCTTTTAGCCAGATCTTCTGACCATCGAACTATAGGAACTGGACATTACCCAACTACCCACTTGCCAGTCAAGCTGGTCACTTGACATGTTACTGGAATGAAATCATCCAGCCATTATAATGATGCCATATATGATGATGCCCAGCCTTGTTGTATGGAAATTCAGCTCCTACAGGGTCACCAACTCTGCCTGGATCTGCACAGGGTAGGGGGATACAGTGAATTTTGTAAAAGGTCCGTCCCCATTTAATTGTTTTCCTAAAATTATTGCCAACAAGGCAGGTATATGTTAAACAATTAGGAGAGTGTTGGAGAGTTAAATGTTCACACCATTGGGTTGTAGAATACCCAAGCTGAACATTAGGGTTTTTTTTCTTCCAGTTTGCCTGTAGCCTCACGGTGGAGGTTGAGGAAGCCGAAAGCAGAAAGGTTGATATGGGAAGGGGAACTAACATGGTTTGAAACTGAGAGCTCCAGCAGACCTTAAGGGACAGAGCGCGTTGAAACAGTTGTCTTGTTTACGGATGGTCTTGCCCATTGGGGAATTTGATTCTAAACTGTTGCACTATGAACATTTCTGTCAATATGCAGTGAGCAAAACTTTTATAAATAACTTGTTGACAGCATACTAACAGTAATTTGCATTTAAATAGTGGTATAAACTAAGAAATCCAATGTGAACCAAGATTCTGAAGAAGAATCTCAACCCGAAACGTCACCAATCCATGTTCTCCAGAGATGCTGCCTAAGCTGCTGAGTTACTCCAGCACATTGTGTCCTATTGTGCAGTGCTTTGTCACTACACCAATGACCATGACAGATACCAATCAGGGTGGCTAATGTTCAGTCAAAGAAATGGGGTTTAAACTGGAGAGGGCTGGACGAGGTTAGAGATGAAGTGAGGGACAGGCCACAGTGCAATTTCAACAAGTGCGTCAGAATATAAAATTAGAGGTTTCTGAGAAAGTACAAGCCAGTGAGGACAGTGTCATTAGGATTTGATGCTGGATAAGTTTGGGACTGGAGAGTTTTGGATGAGCTGGTTTATAGGATACGAAGGATGGAAAGACAGCTGGAAAGCAGTGCTGCAGTGAAAAGATGATGTGGTGGAAACATAAGGGCAAGTCTATGAATAGGGTGGAGGGCAGGGTAGCTGGAATAATGAACGTGGTGGTGAAGTAATCTAAACGGGGAATAGGATAAATGAATGAAATCACATTTTATTTCTTCTATTTACACCTTCTATAGACTTATCTAACATTATTCAGCTTTATCACCCTATTTTTCTGCCATCACCACTAATACTTGATTCATTCAGTCTCTCCCTCCTTTCTCTGACTGTTCTGTCCATTTCACATTTTTTCTCCATATAAACACCTTCACTTTTTTTAAATCTCCAACTTTACTTCACTTATCTTCACATTCATTTATTTCCATTATTCCCTTTATCATTTTTCTGTACACTGTGGATGGCTCAATTGTAATCATGTATTGTCTTTCCTCTGACTGGTTAGCATGCAACAAAAGCTTTTCACTGTACCTTGGTACACATGACAATAAACTAAACTTTGTCCAGTTCATCGATGTAAAACATAAACCATGCTTCCTTCTCCACACATGCTACCCAACCCACTGATTTTTTTGTTAGCTGCTTTTATTTAGGATTTCTAGTAGTATTTTGCTTTTAAATCACTGAACTACCTGTGCAGAGGTATGAAGAGCATAGATGTGGAGTGCAGCAACAAATGCATTGAGGGAGGGTCACAGATATTGCAAGACAGGAAAACAGGATAGACAATTGCTTCAACCTTCCCCAAATTTAATCAGAAAAGTTATTTGATACAAATTATACACTTTATTCTGCCTCCTTGCTTTGAGATTATATTACTCACTGCTTGTACAAAGCTCATGCAATCAAACTTGCGTCTTCTCTGATTTTGGTGCCTCCCTGGACCAGCAAAACTAATGTTTGAAAACCATCAGACAAGGAAAAATCAAACCTGCTTCCTTCAGCTGTTCAGCATGACTCATACTGCTTAAAGATATTATTTTGATCAGGCTGTATGTAGGACATTAATGGTGTTTCAATTACTGAATGGCGACTCCAATTTTATATGTTTATAATCAAGTTTCTCTCATCTGAATATAGATACAAAGTGCTGGAGGAACTCAACGGGTCAGGCAGCATCCCTGGAGAAAATGAATGGGTGACGTTTCAGGTTGTCACCCATCCTTTTTCTCCAGAGATAGACAGTTTGTGTCTATCCTCGGTATAAACCAGCATCTGCAGTTCCTTTCTACACACTCCCCTGATCTGAAAATACCCTCATTCTAATGCATTCAGGACATTTCTAGATCTTTTTCCCTTAATCACAATCTTGGTCATCTTTGTCCTTAACTGATTGGTGCTCAATTCATCAGTTTTTACATCTGATTAATATTAAGAACGTCATTAATTATATTGTTATTCGTGTAACTTTTTCACAATCGAGAATATTTTGATCATCAATTAATCATTAAAGCAGTATCTTAAATGAGGTGTTATTTATTTTACCTAATGAGACTATCGCTATGACGTGATCAGCTAGAAAGTAATCTCCATCTTCAACCATCTCTCTGACAGGATACCAAAATCCATCCTCTGATGCAAAACTGCCATTCCACGGGATCTGAATAACAGGCTTCCCCACCAACAGCTTCTCTTTCGGGATGACTTCTGCTAGGTTTGAAATCAATGAGGAATACTCTGGAATAGGACAAGTTTTACTTGTCAGTAAATCCTGAATGAGAATGACACAACATCATTTGGCCATAATTTAAACTATTGCATGTATCCATCAGGCACATTGGACATTAGAAATCATCCAATTACTTTGATGCTCATTGAAAACTGCTCATTGAGTTACAAACTCCATTTAATACAATGAGTTTTGGAAAAAATGAATGTTAGGTAATGAATGTCTAATGAATACAATGGGGCATATTGAGCAAATTCTCTCATGAAAACAATCAATGTGATTCAGTATCTCAACTGGTAATTTTGGATTGTCTGATGATGGAATTCTAACTGAAGTTGAGTTCAAACAATGCAAAGTAAAACCAAATCGATCTTTAAAGTACTGCAATTATTTACAACACATCTCTATCACACAAATGTCTCCCAACAGAGATTTTTAAATAAGTGGTTTAAAATAAAGTACCATTTTCACACCGTAAGAATTTACATATATAGTGGTACATTATAGTAATGGTTCTGATTACTTACATCACTCATTAAAATAATTT